>NW_028156020.1:0-182500 GCF_963993115.1 Abramis brama | reverse complement strand
ATATTACAAGTACTTTTGCAAAGTTGGTTTTGTTTACAGAGGAACACAAAAATGTGTTATTTATATTTAGCATTTTTTAATAAATGTGTGTGCAAAAAGGATTATGTAGGCTGAATTTTGTTATGTGCACTGTTTTTAATTGTATGTTTATGGGAGTGTTAGTATGTAGTCCATAAGGTGGCAAAATAGTTTAATTTCATGGTTGTGCTTGTGAAGTTTTCATGAACATTTACAACAATAGTGCAAAATATGTCAGCTTGGTATGGGTGCAGTAGTACTGTTTAACAGGGTTTAAGTGGAACCTAAAAAGTCTTAAGTGCTTAACTTCAAAAAGTCTTAAAGTTGAGAGAAAATTGTAAATTTTATCAATGGTTGCTTATTGAATTCATGTTTTAAAACAATGATTGATTGTGTTTAATACAGAGTGAAATGGGCAAAAGTAAAATAATGTATTGCATTTGGAATTAATATTTTTCTTTTGTCCAGTTTTGGGTTGTAATAATGATTGCAAAAGTTTTTTTTTTTTTTTTTCATTTTCTACATGATTTAAAGTTTAAAAATAAAGATGAGAGTCAGGGTGTGAACTATGTTGGAGCTAGGGGAAGCTCAGTTCCCTTTAATAAGAGATGGGCTCCACTGAAAACGTGATTTGTGAAGTTTTGGGATCTCAAAAAATATTGACTTATTTTGCCATGCAATTTCAGTTTTGTATAATGAGATCATCGTGGATTATTGTATGTAAAAATATTCATTCATGCATGGCGATTTAAAGGGATAGTTCACCCAAAAATGATGCTATCATCATTTACTCACCCTTATGTTGTTCCAAACTTGTATGGGTTCCTTTCTTCTGCTCAACACAACATAAGATATTTGAAAGAAGGTTGATAATTAAACAGTTGCTGGTCCCCATTGACTTCCATATTATTTTTATTTTTTCCTACTATGGAAGTCAATGGGGTCCATCAGTCGTTTGGTTACCGACTTTCTTCAAAATATCTTCTTTTGTGTTCAGCAGAAGAAAGTAAGTCATACAGGTTTGGAACAACGTCAGGATGAGTAAATGAGGACAACATTTTCATTTTTGGGTGAACTATACCTTTAAACCTAATTGACCCTTTGCTAAGCCCTGCCCTCTTTAGTTACTTTTGCTATGCCTAGCTTTCGCGCCTGGCACAGTGTGTGCACCGGTGTTAGACTGGCGATTAGAGATTAATTTCATCAAAATTGAAGCTAAAGCCTATAGGTCTCAGTGCAAGCAACAGCCCAGCAAACACAGAACGTTCCCCTAACGTTCCCGTTTGGTTCCCATTTGGTTATTTTTTTGGGAACCAAACAAGAACGTTCTGGGAACGTTCCCTGTAGGTTATTTTTAGGATCTTTGTTTATAACATTAAGGGAACGTTCCCAGAACGTTCCCTGTAGGTTATTTTTAGGTTTAAATTTATAACCTAAAGAGAACGTTCTGGGAACATTCCCTGTAGGTTATTTTTAGGATATATTTTTATAACTTTAAGGGAACGTTCCCAGAACGTTCCCTGTAGGTTATTTTTAGGTTTAAATTTATAACCTAAAGAGAACGTTCTGGGAACATTCCCTGTAGGTTATTTTTAGGATCTATTTTTATAACTTTAAGGGAACGTTCCCAGAACGTTCCCTGTAGGTTATTTTTAGGTTTAAATTTATAACCTAAAGAGAACGTTCTGGGAACGTTCCCTGCAGGTTGTTATTTAATAACCTAAAGAGAACCTTCCCAGAACGTTCCCTGCAGGTTATTTTTAGGTTTAATTTTTATAACCTAAAGAGAACCTTCCCAGAACGTTTCCTTGCAGGTTTTAGGTTTTATTTTTATAACCTAAAGAGAACGTTCTGGGAACGTTCTCTGCAGGTTATTATTTTAATATCACTTAGCCTACTATTAACAGGCAGATTACCAACTGACAACGTCGTCAGTACGGTCCCCTAAGGTTATAAGATAACCAACAACGTTCAGATCTATTCGCAATAACTTTTTATTAATGATATTTTAAATTATGTTATATTTTAATTCTATATGTTTATTTAAATGCTGCATGACTTTGAAGTGTTTTAATGCGCATGCGCGTGATCAAACACTGGAGCACGTGCGCTGCGCGAGAGCAGATGGAAACGTCATCGACAACTGACAAACAACAAAACTCCCGTCTCTCGCTGTTGGTTTCACTGCTTTCAGGTAAGTTTAGACAACAAAATCTCACAAATAATACACACAAACGCCCCTGACACATTTCTTACGTGTAATTGACACGCTTCTGTTAAATATTTATTTTAAAGAAATGGTTTTATGTCTTTGAAAAAGTCCGTTAGCATCTACGCTAGCTAACCGTTTTCAAAAGACAACGTTAGGCCTAAGTTACGTTAAGTTGAGGTCTTATTTATGAAAGTTTGGGTTTTTAAACACATATTTAGTGTAGATAACAGTTTTTGATAGTTTTGCTGGTAATTTGTCAATGGGAAGTAAGCTAATTTATTTAGGCTAACCAAAAAGAATGCACTGTATTGTTAACTTAATCAGTGACGTTACTTACCAATATTGCTAAAATGTGATTTCAGAATAGCGAGAGAAAAAATAAAACTCTACAACAAGGGGTGAGTTATTGTTTAATCATGATGATAATTCCATATGCATTTATTTCACAATATATTATCTTAAGATTTGTATATATTTATCTTTTCTGCATTTCACCTCTGTTCTAGCTTGGTTCCTTGTAATAAACCTATCACATGTAATATTTTTGGCTCTGTGACAAACAGCATGTTATGTTCCTAGATCATCATGCTGTGATGGCCTGCTGCACTCCCTGTCCAAGAAAATCTCTATGAACCATATGACTAGTAAGCAAAACCACCTCAAACATGCAGTGCACTGCTGTCCAAAGGTTTGGGGTCTGTAAGATTTATGCTTTTGAAATAAGTCTCACATTTTAAAATCATTAACCCCAAGTTTTTTCAGTGAGATTGTCCTTGAGAAGCCTGTAAGCTAAATAATCAGCTAAATAATAGGCGACTAATACAATATTATAATGGTCATAGTTATAATAATTCATTTAACTATTATGATAACATGATATCCTGATGATTACTATATTTTATTTTATTTCTTTAGGTCTGTTTTGAATTATGTTGGCCAATGAGACTGACAACATACTGTCCAACTCAAAGGTATTTATGTATTTTTTTTATTGATCAATACTGAAATTCTTTGTACTTTTAAATGCGGTTCAGGGGGTCGACAACTTTAGGCAGTTATTTTTCACAGATTTATTTATTTAATGTTTATTTGACAGGGACAAATGCATAGAACATTGCTTTATAAAAAATACAAAGTATATGCCATGCATACAGGTTTATAGCCATGACTAATTTGCAACCCCTAGATATCTTGGGCAGCTGTGGCTCATACTCTTAGCCTTTAAAAATGTTTGAATTGATATCCCCAATGCAATATCAGGGGGTAAATATATCATTAGAGTTCTTAAAGTTATGGCTTTGCTCTTGTTACCAGATGAGATAAAATCCCTATTGTTTGGCCCTGTATTCTTCAGGACAAGACCTTGATGCCATCCACAGTCAGTAGATGAAGAAGGTGAGTTTAGCCGAATTCAGTTCTCTTTCACTTTTTTTTTTTAGCTTAAACAGACACGTGCACGCAAAATGAAGTCAAAATGGCGAGTTTCCTCTTGTCTTGTGTTTTAAACAGAAAGAAAACGGATGCGTGTCATTTATATTAGTTCTGCGCATTCGTCTTAAAGGGACAGCAGCCTAACGTACCCGCAGCTGTTTGTGTCGCCAATGGTGATCAAACATCAAAAGAGAAAATGACTTGTAGCTTTAGCAAAGATACATTAATTTTATAGTTATTTTATTTTTACACTGAAGACTTATTTTACATTTTGATAAATCAATTTCTGTACCTGATAAGTTAGATTTAACTGAAAAACATAATGCACTGCTTATTTCAACTGTGTTTTTCTTCTATTGTATTTATCTATGCTTGTTATCTATTGTAATTTTCTATGCAGGTTCACTCCTCTACAAAATCCCCCCAATAGGGGTTATGCGGAGCGCCCAGCGGTCGAACCGGAAAGAGGTCTAAGCATTTCCGCTTTTCACTTCCGTACACATCTGCAGCGGTAGGTGATCTCTGAGTTTACTGTTAATTTTTGCTTATTACACTAAAATTCTTACTTCTGTTTTAATTAAAATGTCACGAAGGCTAAAATATCAGAAAAGGGAACATCCGAACAGCAGTTTTTGTTGTGTGCCGGTCTGCTCTATGTCGGGGAAAATGAGTAGTACAAATAGGTTCTGTACTCATAAAGTGACGTCAACATCAGCAGTAGCATTCGCCGTCAGGCAAGTGTTATTTAAATAAACTCCTGATGTACTTACAAACTTTCCAATGACTCGTTTAATGAGTACAGAACCTATTTGTACTACTGTAGTAGTTTGGTACCATTCTGGGCATTATTAGTGGGGTAATTTACCAGATACAAACCTGGAGCCGTTAGCGCATGCACTAAACCATACGGCTGATATCTCTAAATAAACTCTAAATTTTTCAATATTGTGCAGCACTAATATTGAGCATATCTTAAAGTGAACCTGGAATGATAATTTGTGATACCAGATGAGATGTATGTATGATAGATTTTGAACTGTACTATTTTTTTTATTTCAGGTTTTCTGGGATCCCAGCGGAAGGCATCAAGGCATCAGACGTTGGCCTGGACAGATGCACCTGTAAACTACACCGACCTTTGCTTTTGCATGGATGGCTGATTATTACCATGTTCTGTGAGGGTTTCATTATAGCAAAACTGAGCACCTGTGACAGTGGAATTTGTAGGTGTAAAGTCACAGAGATTAAAAAAAAAAAATTGATAGCAGTTTCAAACTTTTTTTCACTTTCTTTCTCATAAACAACACAGCAGTTACAGGTTTTCAAATTCTTCATTGGAGGTGAGACTTGTACATAAAAGGTAGAGCGAATTCGCAGGTCAGAGTTCACTAGACTTAAATATTATTTTCTCTGTTTTTTATTTGACTTCAGAGAGAGAGGCTTAATGGGTATCCTTACCCCTATATAAAACATTCCTTTTTTGATTTGTAGTCTGAAATAATAAATAGTGCAATATAAATAAATGCAATGTAGTGTTTTGAAATATATAAATTTTTCTATACACATTGATGCTGAAATATCTGAATAAATACATGATACCAGCAGCGCTCGTGCTCATATCTCCTACAGCTTGTGATCCCAATTGTGATCCACAATCCCACCTCACTCTTTTCATTTGCTCCAGATGAATATTAATGCCATTACAGGGCTTGAATTTTGGCATGGGATTGTGTGTCCATGTAACGCGTTGTCTTTTTATTTTCTTGTTAAATTTGCAGATGGTGTTGGGAGTTTAAATGTTTTGAGCGGAGTGAAGATTGGCACATTCATGTATATTGTATATAAATGAATACTTTTTCAACTTTATAGCCAAAGTTATAGG
This sequence comes from Abramis brama, assembly GCF_963993115.1. Taxonomy (NCBI): domain Eukaryota; kingdom Metazoa; phylum Chordata; class Actinopteri; order Cypriniformes; family Leuciscidae; genus Abramis; species Abramis brama. The sequence goes on along the minus strand of NW_028156020.1, from coordinate 176,957 downwards.
CTACAGTTTGCAAAAAGATAGTTTTAATTAAAATGTTTGTGTAGTTTTATTTATTGAAATATTTTCATGTTTGAAATATTAAATGTAAATTACTGTTCCTGAATACATTTTGCTAACGCTGTTTTTAATGACTTATTTTAGGTTGATAATTAAACAATGAATAAACAAAAACATGGATTGTGTGCTGATTTATTTATTTAATACAAACTGATTGATTTACTTATTAATGATAGTTTCTGTAAATTCAATTTATTGTAATAATATATTCATAGGATTCTTAAGTGTTTGAACAATAAACAATGTAGAATATGTTGTTTGTAGACCTATAATTTGTGTACAGGCATATCAGGATGTGTAGACGTTAGGAGAACGTTCCGAGAACGTTCTGGGAACCTTTCGGCAACGTTCCGGGAACGTTCCCCTAACCTTCCGGGAACGTTACGAGAACCTTGCGGGAACCTTTCGGGAACGTTCTGGGAACCTTTCGGGAACGTTCCGGGAACGTTCCCCTAACCTATAGGGAACGTTCTATTAACGTAAAGAAAACTTTCCTGGCTAACCAATAGGGAACGTTCTTGGGAACGTTCTGGGAACGTTCTGGGAACCAAAAACTAACGTTCCCAGAACGTTCCCAGAACGTTAAATTGTTAGCTGGGAGGCGCCTCATATCATACGCTGACCATTCAAATGGGAAACACAAATTGAGGAACAGCTATGTTCATGCACAGCAGGGTAAGTGAAATTTGAAAATAATATAATTTTATAAATCAAACATCTTATCCATAAATCTTGCTATGAAAAAACAATCTGTAGTATAAGAATAGTAAGTGTCCTTGTTAATAAATTGTGACTTGTGTACTTTCATAAAATAAAAGTTTTATGTTATGTGCAAGGAGTGTAAATAAAATCCCAACCACTAGGGGAGCTGCGACTTTTGTCAGTGCGCACATTTCCGGTTGGTAGGCTAGTAAGCCATTTTGTTCTCATCTTTGCAAGGGTAAGAATGTGTTTTATTGTTTTGCCTATATAATCTTATTAATCTGTATTTTAATTCTTCTTATTCATAATATATCTAATATCGTTTCAAGTATTTGTATAGTATTTGATATGTTTGTTTATTTTTGTCAAATAAGCGCTATGTGATGTTTTAATTGAATGAGGCCTACTCACTCTGTCGTCGTATAAAATCACATAATATCAATAAAATAACATGCAAATAATACTATATGATGTGTGCTGTACATCAGGCGTTGTGAATGTTTATGATAGGGTTTGTTGAGAAACAGATTTATTATTTACCGAAAATGTTATTGTCGAATGTTGGAATTTGTGCTCCTTGAAGAGAGCATCAGTTCAGTACGTGTAGGAAACGTGCATATTTATACCATTTCGAGATATCATGATTCATAAAAACAATGCGAAATGCGAAAGATTTATAAGTGCATATCTTCTGTGAGATATTTCTCTGTCTCGTGTCGTGGGAGTGGTCTTTAGGCCGGCGACACACTGGCTGCGTGGCAGTTTTTATTTAGGCTCCCATGTTAACAGCTTGCACTCTGCCTGCGTGACTCAGGCACGGCTCGAGACGCGCGGAAAACGCTTAACGTTACATGCTAGAAATAGAACCGACGGTAATTTTTACGCATAGGAAAATGTCATTTTGACACGAATACATATTAATAAATGTCATTTTGATGTTTGAAAGTGTCTAGGTTTTGCCATAAATGTAATTTTAAAAAAAATATTATCGATTTTCAAATACTGCATCTGTCAATACAGAACGAAATATTCTATAGGGTATTTTGCCATCAACACTGCCTGCCGACGTTGTCCTTGCTGCTTTTATATTTATTTATATTTATGTTTAACATGAAGTATAGGCCTTTCACAACTCTCGAGGCTTATCATGTCAACTATTAGCAGCAGCGCCGTGTCAGACACACTTCTGGTGTACAAAGATATGGAAAACGCCACGCAGCCATAATTCCTTAGATTGAAGGCTCAATCGAAATGTGCACGTTTTAATTGTAGGAAGGCAGCTTTGTTAACTAATGTCTAACATTTAATGTTTTTTTGCTTTTTATGTTAAATGGGGAATGAATGGAGCAGTACTGTGGTAAGTGAAATTTCACACGGAATATATTGGTCCGTAAATAGTTTAAGTTACAAGGCTGAGTTGAAATGTTATTATAAAATATTATATATTAAAGTTTGTAACGAGTATCGAGTTTTCTTTCGCGCTTGAACAAACATTATTAACACACAGAATAATGCCAAAATTCCTGTTATGTCGAGTATATCATTACAGCAGTCTGAAATGAGAAAAATAACGGCTTAAATTAACTTAAGATTTCTGAGAAAATGAGATACGATCTGCGTCATGTTCGGCAGTGTAAGACCTTAAAGTTGGAGCAGCCTAGTAAACCAGTTGTGATGCAGTGTTCATTTCGTTAACAAAAACTATGATGAAAAATGTTCATTGACGACCTTTTTTCCCCTGTCTTAAGACAATGAGAGATGACGTCCACGTCATTAAACGATAAAGTTATAATTTTAATGTTGATCATGTTATATGAGCAATGCAATGTTTCCCGAATATCCACACGATTTCAAATGTAACATTGATTTTATAAAACAGTTAAACAAACAAAAGGGTAACATTAAGTGATGTAGTACATTTAAAACAGTAGGCTATTTTATATAGGCAATTATTGCTCTATTTTGCAACGAAATACACAGCGATGATTCGTTAACAAATCTGTGGTTTTAAACGAATCGTGAGATTAAATGACTTGTTCATAAATTCAGCCACTTGCTTCTTAATGAATGAATGACTTGAGTCACTCATAGATACAGTGACTTATCGCCACCTACTGGTGATTTTAATGTAAAATTTAAAAGTACATATTTACCATCATTGTATATTTATTGAACATGTGAAAATTGTTTTGTTCACTTAAATTAAAAGTTTTTTTTAATAATAAGTTGAAATTGTTAGCTTTTAATTATACTGTAATGTTAAATGTATGTTTTTTTTAATAAATTCCATAGACATCAGTAGCAGTATTAGCATTTTTCATAAAAAGATGGCATTAAATAAAATATTTAAATTATACTCCATTGGTTTCACAGACAAGGCTTAAACTAGTCCAAGACTATAATGCATGTTTCAGCCATTTTAACTGAAAGCAATTTGTACTGACATATCTTAAAATATATATTTAATAACATTGCTTTGTTTCAAGATGCACACTAGTCATATTTTTTTCTAGGGCAAGTTTATAAAAACTACTTAAATATCCTAATTGAACTAAGACCTAATTCTGTTTTATATTAAGTCCTGTCTGTGAAATTATGCCACTGTCATTAATTTATTTCTAATTTGGATAATAGCTGAAATTATTACAATATACTTATATTGTAATAATTTCAGCTATTATCCAAATTAGAAACAAATTAATTAAAAGCTCTAATGTTTTTAATCGTGATTAATTGGAGAAAGAATGTGTAATGAAGTATTACATTTTATTTATATATATGTGTGTGTATATATATATATATAACATTTTATGTAAAATTATTATTAATGGTTCTATTTTAATGAAATCGACACTGATAATCATTGAAATTGATTATAATTATTGGTGACTAATTGCCTATCAGTGTTCTGTGAACTAAATCTGATGTTTTTCTTAGTTTTTCAGAAGAGTTTCAGAACTGATCTAAGGTAAGTCATGGTAAACAATTGCTTATCATTGTGAAAATATAGGCAATACAAGGCATTGTGTTAAAGTTAAATGCATTATTTTACAGTTTACAAGTTAATTGAAAGCATATTAATTTGAAGTTGCTAATACAGTTATTGTGAAAAAATATTTTGGTGTCTGTATTTCTGTGAATGTAAACACATTTGTTATATGTTCAGGAGAACGTTTTTTGGCAAAAAGAGAGGTACCAATTAAGGGCACAAATAATTATTTATTAGTTGAACTTTTTGATTTTGAAGTCATGATGAATGTTATATATAAAACATTTTAGGCCAGTGTGTAAAATTCAATTAAGTAAGCACTGTACTAAACTTGTTTCTCTGTGTGTGTTTTCATGTAATTGCAGATGCCACGCGGAAAGGGTTTCCGTCGGTCTCGGGCGGCCAAGAGGAGGAATGCTGAGCGCCTTCTGCTCAGTTCCTCCATGGACTCAGCTGAGGTTATGCCACCTCTTGAAAAAAAGGCATCGTCCTCCGGCTCTACTATCGAGAGCCTGGATTTCCAAAACTTCCTGGCAAATGCCAACTTACCGGCAAATGCCAACTTACCGGCAAATGCCAACTTACCGGCAATTGCCAAAAACCTTCCAATGACTTCCAAAAACCTTCCAATGACTTCCAAAAACCTTCCAATGACTTCCAAAAAACTTCCAATGGTTTCCAATAACCTTCCAATGTGTTCATCTTTTGATGTCGATAACTGTGATTATTTTCCACAGAGAGTCATACAGGGTTCCTTCCATCAGGGTGATTCCAGATTTGGTTTCAACAGTGGCAGACAGTGTGCAGCAAACAGCATCACAGCAGTCATGATGAGCGTGGTGAAGGATGTGCTGACGTGGACAAGAGACGACCTGGATGCTGTTCTGTTGCATGGAGATGAGCTGTACACATCGATGGACTTGCAGGGGAAGATCAACGATTCAGCATGGCGTGGTTATGTTGCTGTTGCAGAATTGCCAACCGTGCACACACTCTTCAACACAACATTCTCAATAAAGATGTCAGATTCTCTGAGTGGTGTTTTTGGTAATGATGTGTATGATGGAGCATTGCGAGATGTGAGCATGTCTATAGAAGACGCACTTCAGAGGGCCCTGTTTCAGTCTGATGCATGTTTGTTGAACATTTATGGCTACATTTGTGCAGTTATAAAGGTGGGGTCAACATTTGCTGTAGTTGATTCCCATGCTCGTGATGGTAAAGGTATGGTTAAATCTACAGGCACAAGCGTAGTAGTTTATTGTGACGACATTTACATGTTGTTTTATCATGTTGATAACCTTGCCACATCACTGAAAGGTCAGGGAGAATCATTCGAAGTGACGGGTGTGACAGCAACAGTAATTGGTAAGGCCACAAGTGATGAGACAAGTTCATGTAGGTCTGGTCAACAAGGCAACGTCTCACAAGTTTCACCTATGACAGCAGCAGAGCCGAGTAATTGTGTTGGAGACTGTGGTAAACAAACACACGCAGACAAACCAGCAACTATGTGTAAATCGGTTAAGATGTGTCTGGATTCAAGTAAGAAAGATAAACGTGTGCAGACTAAGTCGAAAGTTTCACATGTAAGCAAGTTGCATGATAATGTATTAGTGGTTGATGCCATTGTTGAACCTACAGTTAATGCCGAGTTCAGTTTCAAACCTTTAACTGCTGAGACAAGTTCATGTAAGTCTGTTAAAAAAAGCATCACACAAGTTTCACCTACTAGAGCAGCAAAGCAGAGTAAGTGTGTCGGAGACCCTGGTAAACAAACACGTGTAGAGAAACGAGCAACTATGTGCAAATCGGTTGAGACGTGTCTGGATTCAAGTAAGAAAACTAGACACGTGGAGACGAAGTCGAAAGTTTCGCATGTAAGCAAGTTACATGATAATTTATTAATGGATGATGCCATTGTTGAACCTACAGTAAATGCCGAGTTCAGTTTCAAACCTTTTACTGATGAGACAAGTTCATGTAAGTCTGTTAAAAAAAGCATCACACAAGTTTCACCTACTAGAGCAGCAAAGCAGAGTAAGTGTGTCGGAGACCCTGGTAAACAAACACATGTAGACAAACCAGCAACTATGTGCAAATTGGTTGAGATGTGTGTGGATTCAAGTAAGAAAAATAGACGTGTGCAGACCAAGTCAAAACTTCCACATGTGAGCAAGTTACATGATCATTTATTAAGGGATGATGATGATGATGATGTCATTATTGGCCCTACAGTACACACTGAGTTCAATTTTAAACCTTTAACATCTGGAGACAAGGATAATGTGTGTGCACGCTTACAACTGACTAATGAAAGCGTTGTTGTTCAAGACACAAATGTGGCTTCTTTAGGAGTACCGTGCAAAACAAAAAGCATTAAAGGAGATGGTAATTGCTTATTTAGATCAATAGCACATGCAGTTTGCGGCAATCAAGAGAAACACTTGAAAATCAGGCGTGCAGTTGTCAAACATCTCGAAGCTAACAGTTCTAAATTTGTGAGATATTTAAATGTAGAGGACACATCAGTGAAAGATTATTTGACACAGTCTAAAATGTATTTTTCCGGAACGTGGGGAAGTCATGTGGAATTATTTGGTCTAGCTGACTTTTTAAAAATAAATGTAATGACCTTTAATGATGACAGATGGAATGCACACGCCCCTACCGAACAGTCATTTACAGATAATGCAATCTATTTGAAGCACTGCAATGGAAATCACTATGAAGTTGTTACTTGTGTTAAACACAGAAATCAAGGAAATGTTTGTGCACAAGCATGTAACATTGAAGTGGATGATCAGAGCATAAATCGCTGTTTGCGAAAAAGGAAATTGAATGACACAACTGAGAACTCTAAATGCAAAAGAGAACGTGTGCTATACCACAGCAACACCGAATTCAGGCAGAAAAAACTTGAAAATGTTCGAAATAAATATAAAACAAATATTAATGTACAGCAGTCAAAACGTGAAAATTCAAAGATGAAGTATTCCACAAATGCTCATTTTCAAAAACTTGTTCGGCACTATTCTCAGACCAAGTATAAAAGCAATAAAGCCTTTAGAGCAAGTGTTTGTGAATATTCAAAGAATAAATATCGCAAAAATTCTGCATTTAAAGCAAAGGTATGTGAATATTCAAAGAAAAAATTTCGCAGAGACCTCTCATTTAAAGCAAAGGTATGTGAATATTCAAAGAGAAAATATCGCAGAGACCTCTCATTTAAAGCAAAGGTATGTGAATATTCAAAGAGAAAATATCACAGAGACCTCTCATTTAAAGCAGGCGTATGTGAATATTCAAAGAGAAAATATCGCAGAGACCTCTCATTTAAAGCAGGCGTATGTGAATATTCAAAGAGAAAATATCGCAGAGACCTCTCATTTAAAGCAGGCGTATGTGAATATTCAAAGAGAAAATATCGCAGCGACCTCTCATTTAAAGCAGGCGTATGTGAATATTCAAAGAGAAAATATCGCAGCGACCTCTCATTTAAAGCAGGCGTATGTGAATATTCAAAGAGAAAATATCGCAGAGACCTCTCATTTAAAGCAAGCGTATGTGAATATTCAAGGAGAAAATATCGCAGAAACCTCTCATTTAAAGCAAGCGTATGTGAATATTCAAAGATTAAATATCACAGAAACCCCACCTTTAAAGCAAGTGTATGTGAATATAATAAAAATAAATACCACAATGATGAAAACTTTCGTATGAGTAAAATACAAAAAATATCTGAAATTTCTGCAAAACAGAGGGAGAGACAGAAAGACATTGATTTCACTATTAATCAGTTTCATCAAGAAGTCAGTACAGGTCCAGAATTTGTTTGCTGTGTTTGCCATCGTTTATTGTTCAGAAAACAGGTTGTTGAATGTCGAAGAGATTGCTATAAAACCAGAGGTCAACAAATTAATAATTTGGCTGAAAGATGCATCACACTAAAGTATTTACATGAATGCAATACTCAATGTGAGAATAGATGCAATTTATCAGGTAATACGGCTTGTAAATTGTGGATTTGCTATACATGCCATCGTAAAATCCTTGGTGGAAAACTGCCTGAAGAGAGTGTTGCCAACAACATGCATTTGGTGGACGTTCCAAAAGAACTAAAAGGTCTGAATTCTTTGGAAGAACATCTTATTGCACGCAATATTCCTTTTATGAAGTTGCTTTGTCTTCCTCGTGGAAAACAGAATGGCTGTCATGGACCTGTAGTGTGTGTTCCTGTTAATACCACAGATGTCTCAAATATTCTCCCACGTAATGAATGTGATGACCACATGATAAGAATAAAACTGAAACGGAAATTAACATATAAAGGCCATTATGAATATAAATATGTTAACACTGATCGTGTCAGACATGCACTGTCTTATTTGATGAGACATAATAAATGGTATAATGATGTGGAGTTTAATGAGCAGTGGGTAAACTCTTTGAATGCAACTGATGAATCAGACAAGGATGCTGATGATTTTGAAATGGAGGAACAAGATGTAACTGATAAAAATGATGATCATAATGGAGCTGGAGATGACCCAGAGGAAGATATAACATATATTAAAGAACAAAGTGGTCTTTTGTCAGACACATCACTACAACCTGTTGATCTGGGTTCAGAAATAATTGATCAACATTTTCATGATGTACTAAATGTGGCTCCAGGTGAAGGTAACAGTCCTGTCAGACTGCTAACTGATAAAGACAATGAGGCAAAGTGTTTCCCTGTTCTCTATCCTACTGGTGCTCCAACATTTCATGATGAAAGACAGGAAAAAATCACATTGTCACGATATCTAAATGCAAGAATACTAAATGCAGATGGACGTTTTGCACATAGCACAGACTTTATTTTTTATGCACAGTATATATCAGAAGTTGATCAAATTGTGTCTAATGTATCAATTGCACTGAGGAAAGGTTGTGAAAAAAATTGTTTAAAAGTCACACAAGATATGCTAACAAACTCTGATTCCTTGCAAAGAATACTACATTATGATGAAGGATACAAGTTCTTAAGACCAGTAAGAGGAACTCCTCCGTATTGGATGTCTACGCAAAAAGATATGTTTGCCCTGATAAGACAACTAGGCATACCGACTTTCTTTGCATCTTTTAGTTCTGCTGACCTGAGATGGCCTGAAATGATGAACACTATTCTTAAGCAAGAGGGGAAACAAATAAATGTTGATGAGCTTGACTGGTCTGAGAAATGTGGACTCATAAGACGAAATCCTGTCACTGCAGCAAGAATGTTTGATCACAGATGGCATTGTTTTCTGAAAAATGTCATAATGTCACCAGCAAAGCCTATTGGCAAGATAAAAGACTACTTTTATCGTGTTGAATTTCAACAGCGTGGTTCTCCTCATGTCCACTGCCTGTTTTGGGTGGAAGATGCTCCGAAGCTCAATGATAATGATGCAGACAATGATCCTCTGGTTGCTGAGTTCATTGACACTTACATCACATGTGAGACACCACCAGAAAATGATACTGTACTTTACGAAACAGTGAACAGTGTTCAGAAGCACAGTACAAGACATTCAAAAACATGTCGTAAGAAAAATACAGTTTGTAGATTTAATTTCCCAAGACCACCATCTAGTCGTACGTTTATTACAAGACCAAGTCATGCAGATGAGTTGAAAGGGAAAGATGGAGATGACACAGCAAGTGCAATTATAAAGAAAGTCAAAACTGCTTTAAATTCTGATGTGAATTTTGATTCGGTTGATGCCTTTTTTTCATCGATTGGGATTAATCAAACTATGTTTGAAAAAGCATACAACAGGTGTACCAAAAAGAAAAGTATTGTCTTGAAAAGAAATCCAAAAGACATTTGGGTAAACCAGTATAACAGAGATTTACTGCGTGCTTGGCAAGGGAATATGGACATTCAGTATGTCACAGATGCTTTTTCTGTAATGGTCTATATAATCAGTTATATCACAAAAGCAGAACAAGAGATGGGTCTTTTGCTTCAGCGTACTCAGAGCGAGGCCATGAACGGAAATCTTGATGCTAAAGCGTCATTAAAACAGTTGGGAAGTGTCTATCTGCACAACAGAGAAATCTCCGCTCAAGAGGCTGTGTACAGACTAACAGGCATGCATTTGAAGGAATGTTCTCGTAAAGTACAATTTATTCCAATAGGACAAAATCCTGTAAAGATGAGTTTGCCTTTGAATATGCTCCGAAACAAAGTGGAAAATGACCAGTCTGATGATGAAAGCAGTTTTTGGATGACAAGTTTCATTGACAGGTACAAAAACAGACCAGAGAAAGAGCCACTAGAAAATATATGTCTTGCCAGTTTTTGTTCTGAGTATAGAGTTCTGACAAAATCAGAGGTTTCCTCACATAACAAAACAGCAGAAAATGAAATAATTAAACTCAATAATAACAATGGCCATGTCAAACGAAGAACACGAACTGAACCTGCAGTAGTGAGGTATCCAAGGTTTTCACCCACTAAAGATGCAGAAAAATATTATCATTCATTGCTGCAGCTTTTCTTACCATATTACGATGACTGTGATCTGAAACCGAGCAACTATAACACATATGAGGAGTTCTACAACACTGGTGTCATAAAAAGTGGTTGTGAAGTGAAACAAGTTAAATCCATTGTTGATGGCAACAGAGAATTGTTTGAAAAGGATAGTGACAAAATAGACAGAGCTAAACAGCTTTTAGAGCAAGATGTGGATTTAGAAGATGCTTGGGCCCAGATATGTCCTGAAACAGAAAAACAGCGTGATGAATGCATCGAACTGATGAAGGATAAACTATTGCCTGATGAAGATGACACTCAAGATCTTATTCCAGATCTGACAGGAAATCCTCAAACTGTGTGTACCATTGAGACAAACCACACTACTCTGCCAAGAGATGAAGCACTGCCTTTACTGAGGTCACTAAATGAGGAACAATCTGCTGTGTTCTACAAAGTGCGAAAGTGGTGTCTACAGAAAATACTTGGACAAAACCCTGAACCATTTCGATTATTTCTTACTGGTGGAGCAGGCACAGGAAAAAGTCATCTAATTAAGGCAATACAGTATGAATCTTCCAGACTTTTATCCCAGCTGTCTGAGAATCCTGATGATATTACTGTACTGTTGACCGCATCTACGGGAGTTGCCTCTTTTAACATCGGAGCTTCCACATTACATAATAAATTTCTAATTGGTGCAAACGTCAGACTGCCATATCAGCCTCTTAGTGATGACAAAATAAACTCTTTACGGAAAAAATTGGGTAATTTGCAAATTTTGATTATTGATGAAGTATCTATGGTTGACCATCGTCTTTTGTCCTATATTCACGGAAGGTTGCGACAAATAAAACAAACTGGTGACTACTCTCTCTTTGGAAAAGTGAGTATTCTTGCAGTGGGAGATTATTTTCAGCTTCCACCTGTTAAAGGAACTGCTCTCTATGCTGATGCAAAAGGAGTAAACCTATGGGAGAATAACTTTGAACTTGCTGAATTAACTAAAGTTGTTCGACAGCAAGATTCAAGTTTTGCTGAAATGTTAAATCGACTCAGAGTACGAAAGAAAAATGAACCTCTTGCCTCTACTGATATTGCTATGTTGAAAAACTGTGAAACTGGGGAGAATTGTAATGATCTTCACATATTCGCTACAAATGCTGAAGTTGATAAATACAACATTGAAAGACTACATGAATGTTGTCCAGAGGCAATCAGTATACAAGCTCAAGATTATGTGAAAAATTCCAAAACTGGACGAATGGAACGTAAAGTTGGATTTCATAGGAACATTTTCAACTCATGTTTGTCTGCATGCGTTTCCCTGGGTATTGGAGCAAAGGTCATGTTAAAAAAAAATATTGATGTTGCAGATGGTCTCGTCAATGGAGCTTTTGGTACAGTGGTCCACATCAGTGAAAGTCGAAACAGTGATGATGATTTCCCATCAGCCATTCATGTGGAGTTTGATAATCCAACTGTCGGTAAAATTCAGAGATCTAAAACACACCAGAGATTTTCAGAAAATTCAACAGTAATTGAAGTACAAGAAGACCAAGTCACAAATGATGGTGGTATAAGGCGTCAGTTTCCTCTCAGATTAGCATGGGCATGTACAGTTCACAAAGTGCAAGGACTCACAGTAGATAAAGCTGTTGTATCACTAAAGAAAATCTTTACAGCAGGGCAAGCATATGTTGCATTGAGCCGTGTAAGATCTCTCAGTGGCTTAATAATTGAGGACTTTAAAGAGTCGGCTATATTTTGTAATGACAAAATTGAGTTGGCTTTGAAAGATATGCCAAAATTCCCTTTGGAAGAGTACAGTTACACTAAATCACTTGGTACATTCAGACTAGCACTGCTTAATGTACAAAGTCTGAAAGCTCACTTTCAGGATGTTCTTGCGCATAAAGCTCTAATGAATGCTGATTGTATTTGTTTGACAGAGACGTGGCTAAATGCTGAGGACAAAGCACAAGAACCACAAATACCAGAATTTGTGTTCAAGCACAACCCAAGAGCTAAGTGTTATGACAACAGTAATGCTGTTTTTACTGATCTAAAACATCAGAGAGGCGGTGGAGTTGGAATATATTGTTCTGACAAAATTGAGTGTAACGTCTTTACTCCTGAGAACTGGAATTTAGAATGGTTATGCTTTACAGTGTCACATGTCAATTTGACTGCTGCACTCTTATACAGGCCTAACTCATATAAAACTGACATGTTTCGACAGCATCTATTGCAGGTTATTGAAGAGGTGGAAAAGCATCCAGGACAGAAAATAATCATGGGAGACTTTAATGAAGACATCTTTACTTCATCTACAGTTGTGAAATTAATGGAAACTCATGGATACAGTCAACAGGTACACAATCCAACAACAGAAAAAGGTACATTAATAGATCATGTTTATACTAAAGATATGGAAGGTATAAGTGCTGACGTTGTGCAAACGTACTATAGTTTTCACCAGGCAATACTCATTTCACTGCTGTGCTAGAGATTCCGCCTGCCATTGGGGGAGGGGGTGGGTAGGGAGGCACAAGACAAGGCGGCTCCCTAGGGGAGGGAAGGTACTGGAAACCGGGTTGGCTGGCACAGGGGTTGATTGGCACAAGGTTCATTTTTAACCCTCTATGGTACGCAATATGATATCAGTGACGAAATAATTGTTTGTTATGTTTTTCCTGCTTAAAAATGAGCTTTAACAATATCAATAAACATTATAATTATTTTTTTAATTTATTTATTAATTAAAAGTTTGTTGCCTCAAGGCAACATTGTACCACTATGGACAAATGTAAACATTTGACATTTTCATGAAGAAAAATTTTATATATTTATTGAAAATATCAATTTCTTTAACTAAACACTGAACAAACATATTTATCAAGTTTTTAATGAATTACACATTACATATTTAATAAAAAGTAACATTTATTATCCAGCTGTTGCCCTCAGGCAACATTGTACCATCGTGGAACGCAAGTACTACAAACCATCATATGATCAAGTTATCATATCAAAACATTACAATCGGTGTTGTTCAAGGTTAAAACATTAACAATCACCATAACCTTATCCTAATATGAACCTCATCCTAACTCTGCTGTCTCTCCGGTAGAGGAGCCAGGCCTCAACAACAGTAAGGTCAAACATGTGGAAGACCTCCCTGGCCGACCTAATGACCCGTGTGGGGTCAGGGGTGGGGCCTGACGGGAGCACCCCGATTATCCGAGACCCCCAGAAGTAGCGCCGCCTTCATCCTTAGTTTGGCGCCACTCGCCCCATCCCACGAACCCACTATTTGTCCAATTACCCACTATAGTAGCCAAATGACAAGCCTGGAGGCAATACCGTAGGCAACACCGTACCATAGAGGGTTAAATAGAGCATACCATAGAGGACATAAAAGTTTTCATCAAACTACTGAATGTCTTTTTAATTATAGTTAAATAAAGCTTTTTTTCCTTTTTTATCACTTTAACCTTTTTTACTGTGTTCCTCCAATATAAATTGCTCATTTCTCAAGCTCCCTCTCCTAAATAGAAACTCTGATTCACCCTTACCATGGTCACCATGGTGTGTAAATTACCACTAAATGTTTATAGAGCAGATATTTGAATAAGCCATTGCCACTGTTGACAAGATGATTAGCCCAAGTTTATCCAGATTCACAAACACATTTGGGGCAAGAAGTAAAGCCACCAGGCCACTCCAAAATTGTTTAACTTGTTTTATTTTTTGTTTTGCGGTTTAAAACTTTGCCAATCAACCCCATAATACATAGCTAGTGGATTTTGATTAGGGCATGTTGCAGGAATTGGGACATAACATCATGGTAGTAATAGCAAATAATGTTTATTTATAGACATAGATATGGACTTCTGAAATTCCTCAGCAGCTGTCTAAAAATGCCAAATATTTTGTTGTGAAATCAGTACAATCGATAATTTGTATATTTAATATGTATGTATATATAGTATATTTTTATATAATATTTATATTGTATATTGTTTTTTGTTTGTTTTTGTTTTTGGCAAGGTTATTTAAAAGTTGTATTTAAAATTGTGTCAGCCAACCCTGGTCAACTTTTTTTTTCTCACTAAATGTTTATTAAATGTATTGAGCTTAAGCTTGAATCAGCAAGTTTTGGGTATTATGCAAAACCACACCCATTAGTGTTATCACTTTATAGCATGGTTGTAGCTTGAGATTTTGACTATGGGGCCAGATCATCATATTAGGTATTCAGGTTTGTATAATTCAAATTACATATTTACTTTTAGTAGTACTACATTTTTAAATAAAAGCCTTTTTTGCATCAATTCTGAACAGAGATTCAGAATGGCTTTCTCACAAGCTATGTCCATGCTGTAAAGTTGCACTTTGTGATTGTTTTTTTTTTTTTTTTTTTTTCAGTTTGTAAGTAGAACCACTTCTTGTAGTAGTCATTTTTTTATTTTCTAAAATGTTGTAAAATAAATGCGCATGTCAGATAAATTGACATCAAATTCAAATATTTTTCCTGAACTAGCTAATGTTGTAAAATAAATGCGCATGTCAGATAAATTGACATCAAATTCAAATATTTTTCCTGAACTAGCTAAAGTGTTTTTGTTCAATATTGCCATTACACAGCAAATTTTATGCTGAGAAATTTGAAGCTGTGTTGTTCTACTTACAACACTGTTTTCCTTCCCTATTATGTAATACCATAAAACATTTTGTGTACAGCTAATTTTATTTATTAATTTAAGTAAATTATGGTTTAAAGAATGTAAGATACCAAAACCTGTAGTGCTACTTTCACATTTTTTAGCAGAAACCTTTCTCAAGCCACAATCTGGAGCTTAAGGACATTTGAGAACTTCTCAATTTCCATTCAAAACTTGTACCATTTCATCCTCCATCTAAATTAAACAAGTGACCTACTCCTGTTAAAAAAAGAACATTTCATCTCTTACCATCTAGTCAGAACAAAGAATCATCTTCACAGAGACCTGATGTGAGTATATTTATTAAATGCTGTTTTGAATGTGCTTTTCATAACCATATTATTCATTAATTTTTTTAATATTGCATAAAACTTCATGGAACAACAACATTTTGTTTTATTGTTTTGTAGGACTATCCATCATCTTCTGGTTTAAAACAACTTACTATCTGTTCATCTATTTGAGAACCTATTTCATTTGATGCACAGCAGACAACAAAAAGACTGCACTTTGCTAAAACTATGCTCCTAAATACAGACTTTATGTGAGTATTTATAGTTTTTGCATATTCAGATTTTTTTTTAATTACAACATAATTGAAAAATATTTTTTTGTTATGTTTGTAGGAATACTATGAGGACATTTCAAGATTATACAGGATGAAACACAGATGGCATAGTCATGACAACATGCATACTTCCATTTACAGCAGAAACTGTACACAACAGGACAGTAGTACCACAAAGAACTAATTTTCATTACACTTTGTATTACAACGTGTATTTAATGTCTTATTTAAAGCAAATGTATTTGGAAGTATACTTGTAACTGCAATGTAAACAAAAGTATATTGCTCTTACAAGAGTATATACTATTTCTTCTAACTAAATTACGAATGTACCTACCATGTAGTCACAACTCCCATACGTGTGGTTTGGCATAATACCCAAGACTCAAAAGTAGGACTGAAAACTTGCTGGTTCAAGCTTATAAGTCAGGTCAAGAAAGGCACTAGACTTCAACATTATATATGTCTTATTCTGTTTCTGTTTTAGGTCTTTAATTTTAATGTTAATTATGTTCAAATTTTCCTGTGTTTACATACTGTTTTCTGAATGACCTATGTTTGTTGTGTTCTTATTTGTTTCCTTGGTTAAACATTATGCTTAGTTGTGTGTATTTTTTTTTCTTTCATTATTATCTATTTCATTATTAACTCCTCTGTTTCTTCAGTTCATTGGTAGTGATTATTTTAGTTTTCTAAGCTGTTTGGTTTTGATTTCTGTTGCCTTGGCTCCACCTTTGCTGCTCAGTCCATTGGCTCTACTATATGGCCTTTCGTCCCTCTGGTTCAACGGGTCCCTCATTATTCAGACTCTGCTCTGGTCTGAGATCCACCTCCCTCCACAACAGACTTCCAGGCCTACCGCTATGTCTGCACCGTCCTATAATTCAGCTTCACCAGGGACCTTCATCCCTCCAGCTGCACCATCATCCTCATTCCCACCAGCTTCACCTTGTCCCGTACATCTTCCGTCTCCACTTCGTCGTCTGGTCCACTGGTATCACACTGGTTCTCCAACCATCTGGCTTCATCAAGGTAACCCACTCTGTCATTCTTACTGAAAAACATCTTTAAAATGACTTGATCTGAGCATATTTAGTGTTTATAATTGCTGTTTTGCATATATTAGAAATTCGCATACTATTTGTTTAACATCATATAAAATTTTGTTTTATTGTGTTCTAGGACTATGAAGACACTACACATCATCTGTCACCTTCTAGTTAAAACAACAGACTCTGCCTGCACCGTCCAATCATCTGGCTCCTGTAGTCCACCCCTCCAGCTTCACCATGTTTGTCATTCCCACCAGCTCGACTTCAATCTGCAGATCTTCTACGTCCACCTTGGCCCTCCAGTAAAGTGGTATCACCTTGGTTCTCCAGCCTTCCTGACTTCACCTTGGTCTTCCATCTGATCTATACAGGTCTGCACCACCTCCACCATGAGCCTCTATTCCCACTATGGCATTTGTGCCATGGCAAGCTTAATTGATTTTG
Organism: Abramis brama; assembly: GCF_963993115.1. Taxonomy (NCBI): domain Eukaryota; kingdom Metazoa; phylum Chordata; class Actinopteri; order Cypriniformes; family Leuciscidae; genus Abramis; species Abramis brama. Next base: position 159,910 of record NW_028156020.1, on the reverse strand, counting down.
CATTAGTCTTTCCTCCACTGCACACCCATGGGCTCTTCTTCCACTAGTTATGTGGTGTCTTCCTCGGGTCTTCTCCACCTTAGTATATTCTCCCCACCACCATACTGCTGCTGCTGTGATGTTGTATTTAGGCATGAAGAGCTGCCTTTTGGAAGTGCATGTATTGTGATGTTCTGTTTTTGTTCTAGGACTCGTATTTTGATTTAAAAAATAAATATCAATAGTTTCTGAGTTCATTCTTATGTTTAAACTTATGTTATGTTTTTCTGAGGTGCCTATGTTTCTAGTGTGTTCTCACTTGTTTCATGGGTTGCCCATTATGCACACGTGTGTTTGGTGAATTCGTTGTTATTTCTATGCATTTATACTCATTTGGATTGATAATACAAATGTATGGATTTTCAGTATTAAATTGATTTAATTAATTAAATACAGCAATGCTACTTATTGTCAATATATACAAATAATTCTGTCATTACTTTTTATTATAATTTATGAAAAGGTTGGTTTTGCCTGTGAACTTTTTTGTGATCTTGAATGTTTCGTTTGCATTCATGAAACCAGTGACTATCTATGTGCCTGTGCTATAATGAAAGCTCACATTAATTTAGAACATCAATTAAAGTGAGGATATATATTAAACTGTTTAAAGCATGCATTGCCATTCATGTATATCTCCTAAACCTTATAACATTAAAACCAAATATGTATTTCTAATGGGCAAAATGCCATAATATGATATCCAATCAAATTTCTTTTACAGTCAAAACTGACTAAATCAACAAGCACAAATGGGCTTCCTTTGTGAAATATAGCAGTCCACTGTTTTAAATAATAGTTTAAAAAAAACATGCTCTGCTATTTTTCACAAAGGAAGCTCAGACAGACAGACAAGACAGACAGATAGATAGACAGATAGATAGATAGATAGATAGATAGATAGATAGATAGATAGATAGATAGATAGATAGATAGATAGAGGTTTAAATGTGTTAGGCCTATATACATTTATTAACATAAGTATTACAAACTACAATAGCCTAAACAGAACTGAAACAATGCAAAAACTAGTGTGAATACCAATATCTTAAAATAAACTAGAGAGTGATATGGCCTATTTATAAATGCAATTCATGCATTTATTTGTCATTTAAACTAATGCAAACAGGGAAAGAGGGTAGAAAACACTTATTATCCTGTTGCCCCCTCTAGTGGACAGCATTAAGTATTACGGCCTTCATTACTCAGATAATGCAAGTCAATGGATTTTTTTGGGAAAGTAATTCTGAACAGTTAGAAAAGATATAAGCGAGTCAGACCAGTCTGAAGGTCTGAGCTGAGTTTGGGGAAGCATAAAGCACACTTTCTTAAGCCAACATAATAAATAAAACTCAGAGAAACATCGACCAATTCAGTATGTAATACAATTATATTAGTTTTATAATAAAACTAATACTTTTTAAAGGTATGCCGTGCTATTCAACCAGCATGATTTTAATTAATCCCAAACCTGAACATTTTGTCAGTGTTAATGTACGTTCACTGATTCTAGCTTCTCTCTTTTCTGTCTCTTTATTTTCGTGTGAACTGAGTAGGCTACACATGCTTACATTCATAAACATAAACTTTATTTCTATTCAATTTTTTTTAAATTATTTATAGCCTACATATGTCACACACGCCTACCTTTTGATGCAAATAAAAGATGAGAGTGGTAAATGTTACGGACATATTATCATGGTACAGTTCAGCCTATTATTGATTTTTATTTACACTTCCCTTTTATCCAAAGATACGGAACTATTTGCACTGTATTTATCAATGGGAAATATCATGCTAAAATAATCTGTCATACTATGCTTCACACTGGGGTCGCCTGCAAGTCGCAGCAGCATGAATTACGTGACCAGCAAAATATTTCTGCTTCAAATATTGTGCGTAGTTAACAGTGAGTGGTGGTTCCAGACATTATTTTATTAAAGTGCATTTGTCATTGCGCACTCCTACTGACTCTTATTCTGCCTGACAGAAAGAAAAGCTCGTAGCCTACTGAAGGCGGAGCAGTTTGACCAATCAGATGAAGGGGGTATTTCAGTGCCGCACACGTGTGCAAATGAAATATCGAACCCATAAACCGATTTGTAAACCACAAACGAAAAATTCAAAATCTAATTTTTCGTTTTTAAACTAAATTAAAAAACGAATAAGCGAGCTGCTTTTCAATTCTCGTTATTCCATTCCAAACAGGAAATGATCAAAAAGTACATGGACTTGTGTAATGTAGACGTAACAATCTTTATATGAACAATCAATAGGCTAGTAAACCGCAGGGATGCATACTGGGTCATATGGCTTCCTTAAAAAAAATTATCCTGTATAAAATACAAATGTAAGTAGTGTTTTTCTGTTGTCTTGGTGCCATAAGTAATATAATGAACGTTAAAAGCACTAAAGGTGAATTATATCCCTAATGTAGCCTATATCAGCCATTTCAACTGAAATACAGAGGCTGTGATATTAATGTTTGCCACTAGAGTGAGCCCCAGTATAAGGAAACTTTTAAGCCCAATGTTTGTTATTTTAAATTAGTTAACATCAATTTAAATGGAAATAAATGCATTGATCTAACTAATTTGTATAACTATGGTGACAACATTGTTTTACATAGAATCTGTCAAATGCTGAAAATGTTAAAACTTTATCAATAAAATAAAACACATATTTTCAATATTAATATTTTTGTAATAAGTTGACAAATATATTGCTGTCGATTTAAAATTAATATAACATTTTAGTCTTCTTTTCAAAATAATATAAATTTTCTATAAAATACTTATTTTGTTTTGGCTAAATATATACATTTATGGGGGCATGTAATGACTTACTCATTTTTATATTAATAAAATAAGATAAGTATTATCACTTGAACAAGAATGGTGGTTTTATTGAATATAAGCTATTTGATTGAAAGATTCAATGACTTGCTCGTTAAAAAATTCCACTACCTACTGGCAGTTTTTATGAAAGGAGAGTATAGTATAATATATATATATATATATATATATATATATATATATATATATATATATATACAAAGACACTGCCTGGCAATTTTGAAATCAATCAGACCAAAATTTCTAAAGTTACATCGAAATTCACAGTAGTGGAAAAATTAGGAGTTAAACAAACATTGTAAATAGAAACAGACCAATTGCAACAATCAAAGTCATGAGATGATTTTAGGCAAAATGGCAGAAAAATATAAATAGTCACTACTAATGATTTATGGTATATCACATTTGGCCAATAGGTATTACTGTTCTGAAATTAATGTGATGTGGTCAGAGTAAGGTGATAATGACATACAAAGTTTGGTGTCAATATGTCAAGGCATTGCAGAGATAAAGCTGGAAAAGTCATTTTGGCATCATGCCTAAACTTTGCTGCTGCGCTATACAAAAACGGTTTTGTCTATCGACACGAAATCCATAACTTTTCATCATCACGGTCTGGAGATAATACGATTCGATTTTGGTGAAAATTGGACAAACGGTCTAGGAGGAGTTTGAAAAAGTAGGTTTTGACTGAAAATCAAGATGGCAGACAGGAAGTTCTGCCAAATAAGGAAAACTTGGTATCTATGTTCTCGGCTTGACCCAAGAAATCTATTAAGACCAGTGGCATTTCAATAGCCATATTTATTCAAAAGTTATTAGCCTTTTTGGAAATGTTGTTATAACTTTTGACCACTAGGTGGCACTGTTTCGAAATATTTTGAGTATCTTCAGGGGATGGTGTTGGCACATTCTGAGTTTGGTAATATTACACCAATGCATTTGTTTAGTATAGCATTTTATTTCACAAAACTGTATTGAAGTCAATGGGAATTCCATGTTTTGTTCTATTATAGCGCCACCAAGAGGCTCAGTCCCACCATTTTTTTTATGTGTCCTCAGAGTGAGCCCATACATATATGTGTCGATTTTGGTGCAAAAATCTCAATTTGCTTCGGAGTTATAGACATTTATATGAAAAAACACGTAAAAAATGACTGACACATGACTTTGATTGAATATTACTACCCCTAAACATCAATATTTTCGCATTTGGGCATTGGTGTTTAGCTATCGACCTATGTTTCCAAACTTCTGACGGTGGTTTCGTCTTGATCGGACAAGCGGTTTCGAAGATATAGCCTAATGTTTTTTAAGCGCTAAATCACAACGCTACACAAACCGTTAGGCGAAACCTAACATGTTTGGTATCGTTGGACTCGGCAACGATTCAGGAGTCCAATGAGATGAGTTTCGTGAAAATAAGTCGATCACACCCAAAGTTATAAGCATTTGAAAAAGAAAATTCACCACTAGGTGGCGCTGTTACGAAACTTCTCACACTCCTTCAGGACATCGTGTTGATGACCCATACCAAGTTTCGTAACAATCCGTTCATGCGTTGTTAAAATACAGCATTTTAGCACAAAATTCAAAATGGCCGACAGTCAAAATGGCCGATATGGCAAAATTGGATATCAGTCGACTCGGCATGTCGTCCTGAATCTATCAAGACCAATTTTATGATTTTTGGACAAACTGTTCAGAAGTTATAAGCAAAAATAGCCATTTTTCATATCTCCGGACCAGTAGGTGGCGCTGCGCCGAAACGCAGCATGTAGCCTCAGGTCATGCTTGTGAGTACATGTACCAAGTTTGGTCTGAATACGATAAACCGTTGCGGAGATACAGCCTTACGACTGTTTCTGCAGGCGCTACGTAAAATTAGTTTGAGCGTTTATCGAAAACGGTTTGACGAATCAATTTGAATTCCATAACTTTTGGTCAGCACTACCTGAAGATGATCTGGTTCAATTTTCATGCAAATCGGACAAACCGTCTAGGACGAGTTCGAAAAAGTAGGTTTTACAAAAAATTCAAAATGGCGGACATATTTTTATGACGCAAAATGACGTCATAGGGTGCAATCGAATTGCCATGAGCTCAGGAATCAGAAGAAAAAAGAATTTTGTTGATTGGGCTTACGGTTCAAAAGTTATTAGCAAAATAAAAGTGAAACTTTGGACAGTTGGTGGCGCTAGAGGGAATGACTTAGACACACCAAAATTGGTGAATTTAATGTTGGGACTGTCCTCTATCAGAATGTCAAACCAAAACAACTTTCCCGCAATCGGTTCTATGGGCTGCCATAGACTCCCAGAGCGGAAGAATAATAATAATAAATATAGCTGCAAGCAGCAATACGGGGCCAAGCCCTGCAAGGCAGAGCAAGCAACAGCCGCTGTAGCGCAATGCGGAGCCAGAAGAGCAAAACATCAGAAATTTAATGTACATCAAGCACAGTAAGCACATCAATTACAGCAGCACAGCTAGCATTTAAGCACCAACAGCAGTGCAGAGCCGGAAGGAATTTAAATTATTATTTTATACACAATTTCAAAGTCGCCCCACACTGGTCTCGAACCCACGACCACAATGGTTCGGGATTCATGACGCATGGTTGAACCACTTGCGCCACCCAGAGGACATGTTTTACAAAGCTGCAGAGGAGAGGCTTCAGTGTGTGAATGAGCACACAAAATCATGTTAACGAGATTAGCATGCTAAGCTAACTTAATGCTAATATAGCTTATGATGTGGTACATCCAATGCTGGCAAAATAGATATCCTCAGATTCGACATGACGCAAGGAATCGATAGACACCAATTTTATGATTTTGTGACAAACTGTTCACAAGTTACAGCCTCTGAACCAATTATGGGTTGACCTCATTAAGTTTGCGACATCATAACTTTTTTTTTCCAGTATAGCAAAAAAATCGGGGACAGTACTTTTATGCGGCTCAGTCCGAAGATCATTTGAGTACATGTTTGGACAAAATTAGACCAATTTTGAAGGAGGAGTAGCGAAAAAACTGTTTTACATTCACTCCAATATGGCGGCCAGTCACATTGTTGATAAATAACATATGAGATATCGTTGAAATCGGCATAAGCCAAGGAATATATTGACATAAAGAAATCAAATTTCAAGCAATGTTAGCAAAAGTTATAAGCGTTTTTTCAAAAAACAATGATATCTCTGGAACACTAGGTGGCGCTGTGATCAAATTTCTCAGGTACCTTCGGGCCATGCTAATGATGATCCATACCAAATTTGGTGAAGAAATTTCAAATAGTTTAAAAGATATTGCAAATTATGACATCATTCAAAATGGCGGACACGTGGTACATCCCATCATGGCAAAATCGATATCCACGGATTTGTCATGACCCAAGGAATCGATAGACACCAAGTTTATAATTTTCTGACAAACTGTTCATAAGTTATTGGCCAAAATATGCATTTTCCATATCTCATGACCCGTAGGTGGCGCTGTTCCCAACTTTGGCATGGAACCTCAGATCATGCTTCCGATGAAGTGTACCAATTTTCGTTTCGATTGATCAAAGTTTGGCCGAGCTATAGCTTCTGAACCAATTTTGGGTCGACCTCGTTAAGTTTGCGACGTCATAACTTTTGATCAGAGAAGAATAAAAAAAATCGGGGACAGTACTTTTATGCGGCTCAGTCCGAAGATCATTTGAGTACATGTTTGGACAAAATTAGACCAATTTTGAAGGAGGAGTAGCAAAAAAACTGCATACTGTACTTTTCAAAATGGCCACTACTGTAATGGGCGGAGTCTTAATGTAAGATATTGGTTCTAATCAGCATGATGAGATGAATCAGGTGTACTAAGTTTCATTTTTCTAGATCAAAGGGTTCAAAAGTTATAACCATTTCAATGTTGAATTTTTGAACTGCTGGTGGCGCTATAGAGTTGGACCTAGAGACTCAAAAATTGCTACAATTACTTTTCATTACCATCACTACAAGTGTGCCAAATTTCATCATTTTCCTATGTATGGTTCATAGGGCTGCCATAGACTTCAAGAGGAGGAAGAAGAATAATAATAATAATAATAATAAGAAAACTAACAGATACAATAGGTGCCATAGCCCCTTCGGGGCTTGGCCCCTAAATATAGCTGCAAGCAGCAATTACCGGGGCCAAGCAGAATAAGACGACAAGACATGCCAACATGTCTGAAAGTGTCAGACCAACTGCAACAATGAGCAATTAAAGACATTTAAAGAGGATTTTAGGCGAAATGGCTGAAAAATCATGTAAAAAGTGATTCAAAATATGATTTAATGGATTGTCACTTTTGACCAAAAGGTGGCGCTGTTACGAAATTGATGTGGTGTGGTCAGAGTAAGTAGACAGTGACACATACAAAGTTTTGTGTCAATATGTCGAGGCATTGCAGATATAAAGCCTGAATAGTCATTTTGGCATCATGCCTCAACTTTGCTGCTGTGCTATACGAAAACGGTTTCATCAATCGACACGAAATCCATAACTTTTTGTCGGCACAGTCTGGAGATGATACGATTCGATTTTGGTGAAAATCGGACAAACGGTCTAGGAGGAGTTCGAAAAAGTAGGTTTTGAATGAAAATCAAGATGGCGGACAGGAAGTTTGGCCAAATAAGGAAAACTTGGTATCTATGTTCTCGGCTTGACCCAAGGAATCTATTAAGAACCGTGGAATTTCAATAGCCAGATTTATTCAAAAGTTATTAGCCTTTTTGGAAATTTTGTTATAACTTTTGACCACTAGGTGGCGCTGTCTTGAAATATTTTGGTTGCCTTCAGGGGATGGTGCTGATGACACAATCTGAGTTTCGTAATATTACACCAATGCATTTGTTTAGTATAGCATTGTATTTCACAAAACTGTATTGAAGTCAATGGGAATTTCATATTTTGTTCAATTATAGCGCCACCAAGAGGCTCAGTCCCACAATTTTTTTTACGTGTCCTCAGAGTGAGCCCATACATATGTGTGTCAATTTTGGTGAAAATATCTCAATTCGCTTCGGAGTTATAGACATTTATATGAAAAAACACGAAAAAAATGACTGACACATGACTTTGATTGGAAATTAGTACCCCTAAACATCAATATTTTCGCATTTGGGCATTGGCGTATAGCTATCGACCTATGTTTCCAAACTTCTGACGGTGGTTTCGTCTCGATCGGACTAGCGGTTTCAAAGATATAGCCAAATGTTTTTTAAGCGCTAAATCACAACGCTACACAAACCGTAAGGCGAAACCTAGCATGTTTGGTATCGTAGGACTCGGCAACGATTCAGGAGTCTAAAAAGATGAGTTTCGTGAAAATAAGTCGACCACACCCAAAGTTATAAGCATTTGAAAAAAAAAATTCACCACTAGGTGGCGCTGTTTCGAAACTTCTCAGGCTCATTCAGGGCATTGTGCTGATGACCCATACCACGTTTCGTAACAATCCGTTCATGCGTTCATAAAATACAGAATTTTAGCACAAAATTCAAAATGGCCGACAGCCAAAATGACCGATATGGTCAAATTGGATATCAGTCGACTCGGCATGTTGCCCTGAATCTAACGAGACCAATTGTATGATTTTTGGACAAACTGTTCAGAAGTTATAAGCAAAAATAGCCATTTTTCATATCTCCGGACCAGTAGGTGGCGCTGCGCCGAAACACAGCATGTAGCCTCAGGTCATGCTTGTGATGACATGTACCAAGTTTGGTCTGAATCCGATAAAGCGTTGCGGAGATACGGCCTTACATCTGTTTTCACAAGCGCTACGTAAAATGTATTCGTGGGTTTATCGAAAACTGTTAAGCGAATCAACTTGAATTCCATAACTTTTTGTCAGCATGGTCTGTAGATGATCTGGTTCAATTTTCGTGCAAATCGGACAAACCGTCTAGGACGAGTTCGAAAAAGTAGCTTTTTAGATAAATTCAAAATGGCGGCCATATTGTTATGACAGAAATGATGTCATAGGGTGCAATCGAATTGGCATGAGCTCAGGAATCAGAGAGAAAAAGAATTTTGTTGATTGGCCTTACGGTTCAAAAGTTATTAGCAAAATAAAAGTGAAACTTTGGACAGGTGGTGGCGCTAGAGGGAATGACTTAGACACACCAAAATTGGTGTATTTAATGTTGGGACTGTCCTCTATCAGAATGTCAAACCAAAACAACTTTCCCGCATTCGGTTCTATGGGCTGCCATAGACTCCCAGTTGGAAGAAGGAAGAATAATAATAATAAGAACGGGAACAGATACAATAGGTGCCTACGCACCTTCGGTGCTTGGCCCCTAATAATAATAATAATAAATATAGCTGCAAGCAGCCATTACCGGGGCCAAGCACAATAAGACGACAAGACATGCCGACATGTCTGAAAGTGTCAGACCAACTGCAACAATGAGCAATTAAAGACATTTAAAGAGGATTTTAGGCAAAATGCCTGAAAAATCATAGAAACAATAATTAAAAATATGATTTGATGGATTATCACTTTCGACCAATAGGTGGCGCAGTTACAAAACTGATGTGATGTGGTCAGAGTGAAGTTACAATGACACATACAAAGTTTGGTGTCAATATGTCAAGGCATTGCAGAGATAAAGCCTTAATTAATGCTATTAGCATCATGCCTCAACTTTGCTGCTGCGCTATACGAAAACGGTTTCGTCTATCGACACGAAATCCATAACTTTTAGTCGGCACGGTCTGGAGATGATACGATTCGATTTTGGTGAAAATCGGACAAACGGTCTAGGAGGAGTTCGAAAAAGTAGGTTTTGAATGAAAATCAAGATGGCGGACAAGAAGTTTGACCAAATAAGGAAAATTTGGTATCTATGTTCTCGGCTTGACCCAAGGAATCTATTAAGACCAGTGGCATTTACATAGGCCGATGTATTCAAAAGTTATTAGCAGTTTTGGAAATGTTGTTATAACTTTTGACCACTAGGTGGCGCTGTCTCTAAATATTTTGGGTACCTTCAGGGGATGGTGCTGATGGCACATTCTGAGTTTCGTAATATTACACCAATGCATTTGTTTAGTATAGCATTTTATTTCACAAAACTGCATTGAAGTCAATGGGAATTTCATGTTTTGTTCTATTATAGCGCCACCAAGAGGCTCAGTCCCACCATTTTTTTTATGTGTCCTCAGAGTGAGCCCATACATATATGTGTCGATTTTGGTGCAAAAATCTCAATTTGCTTCGGAGTTATAGACATTTATATGAAAAAACACGAAAAAAATGACTGACACATGACTTTGATTGAATATTACTACCCCTAAACATCAATATTTTCGCATTTGGGCATTGGCGTATAGCTATCGACCTATGTTTCCAAACTTCTGACGGTGGTTTCGTCTCGATCGGACAAGCGGTTTCGAAGATATAGCCAAATGTTTTTTAAGCGCTAAATCACAACGCTACACAAACCGTTAGGCGAAACCTAACATGTTTGGTATCGTTGGACTCGGCAACGATTCAGGAGTCCAATGAGATGAGTTTCGTGAAAATAAGTCGATCACACCCAAAGTTATAAGCTTTTGAAAAAAAAAATTCACCACTAGGTGGCGCTGTTACGAAACTTCTCACACTCCTTCAGGACATCGTGTTGATGACCCATACCAAGTTTCGTAACAATCTGTTCATGCGTTGTTAAAATACAGCATTTTAGCACAAAATTCAAAATGGCCGACAGTCAAAATGGCCGATATGGCAAAATTGGATATCAGTCGACTCGGCATGTCGTCCTGAATCTATCAAGACCAATTTTATGATTTTTGGACAAACTGTTCAGAAGTTATAAGCAAAAATATCCATTTTTCATATCTCCGGACCAGTAGGTGGCGCTGCGCCGAAACGCAGCATGTAGCCTCAGGTCATGCTTGTGAGTATATGTACCAAGTTTGGTCTGAATACGATAAACCGTTGCGGAGATACAGCCTTACGACTGTTTTTGCTAGGGCTACGTAAAATGTATTCGTGCGTTTATCAAAAACGGTTTGACGAATCAATTTGAATTCCATAACTTTTGGTCAGCACTGCCTGAAGATGATCTGGTTCAATTTTCGTGCAAATCGGACAAACCGTCTAGGACGAGTTCGAAAAAGTAGCTTTTTCAGCCCATTAAAAATGGCGGCCATATTTATAAGCCGGAAAATGACGTCATAGGGTGCAATCGAATCGGCATGAGCTCGGGAATCAGAGGAAAAAAGAATTTTGTTGATTGGCCAAACGGTTCAAAAGTTATTAGCAAAATAAAAGTGAAATTTTGGACAGTTGGTGGCGCTAGAGGGATTGGTTTTAAGACACCAAATTTGGTATGGTGACTTTTTGGACTGTCCTCTATCATTGTGCCAAATTTCATAACTTTCCCGCAATCGGTTCTATGGGCTGCCATAGACTCCCATGGCGGAAGAAGAATAATAATAATAAATATAGCTGCAAGCAGCAATTACCGGGGCCAAGCAGAATAAGACGACAAGACATGCCAACATGTCTGAAAGTGTCAGACCAACTGCAACAATGAGCAATTAAAGACATTTAAAGAGGATTTTAGGCGAAATGGCTGAAAAATCATGTAAAAAGTGATTCAAAATATGATTTAATGGATTGTCACTTTTGACCAAAAGGTGGCGCTGTTACGAAATTGATGTGGTGTGGTCAGAGTAAGGAGACAGTGACACATACAAAGTTTTGTGTCAATATGTCGAGGCATTGCAGATATAAAGCCTGAATAGTCATTTTGGCATCATGCCTCAACTTTGCTGCTGTGCTATACAAAAACGGTTTCATCAATCGACACGAAATCCATAACTTTTTGTCGGCACAGTCTGGAGATGATACGATTCGATTTTGGTGAAAATCGGACAAACGGTCTAGGAGGAGTTAGAAAAAGTAGGTTTTGAATGAAAATCAAGATGGCGGACAGGAAGTTTGGCCAAATAAGGAAAACTTGGTATCTATGTTCTCAGCTTGACCCAAGGAATCTATTAAGACCCGTGGCATTTCAATAGCCAGATTTATTCAAAAGTTATTAGCCTTTTTGGAAATTTTGTTATAACTTTTGACCACTAGGTGGCGCTGTCTTGAAATATTTTGGTTGCCTTCAGGGGATGGTGCTGATGACACAATCTGAGTTTCGTAATATTACACCAATGCATTTGTTTAGTATAGCATTTTATTTCACAAAACTGTATTGAAGTCAATGGGAATTTCATATTTTGTTCAATTATAGCGCCACCAAGAGGCTCAGTCCCACAATTTTTTTTACGTGTCCTCAGAGTGAGCCCATACATATGTGTGTCAATTTTGGTGAAAATATCTCAATTCGCTTCGGAGTTATAGACATTTATATGAAAAAACACGAAAAAAATGACTGACACATGACTTTGATTGGAAATTAGTACCCCTAAACATCAATATTTTCGCATTTGGGCATTGGCATATAGCTATCGACCTATGTTTCCAAACTTCTGACGGTGGTTTCGTCTCGATCGGACTAGCGGTTTCAAAGATATAGCCAAATGTTTTTTAAGCGCTAAATCACAACGCTACACAAACCGTAAGGCGAAACCTAGCATGTTTGGTATCGTAGGACTCGGCAACGATTCAGGAGTCTAAAAAGATGAGTTTCGTGAAAATAAGTCGACCACACCCAAAGTTATAAGCATTTGAAAAAAAAAATTCACCACTAGGTGGCGCTGTTTCGAAACTTCTCAGGCTCATTCAGGGCATTGTGCTGATGACCCATACCACATTTCGTAACAATCCGTTCATGCGTTCATAAAATACAGAATTTTAGCACAAAATTCAAAATGGCCGACAGCCAAAATGACCGATATGGTCAAATTGGATAGCAGTCGACTCGGCATGTTGCCCTGAATCTAACGAGACCAATTGTATGATTTTTGGACAAACTGTTCAGAAGTTATAAGCAAAAATAGCCATTTTTCATATCTCCGGACCAGTAGGTGGCGCTGCGCCGAAACACAGCATGTAGCCTCAGGTCATGCTTGTGAGTACAAGTACCAAGTTTGGTCTGAATACGATAAACCGTTGCGGAGATACGGCCTTACGACTGTTTTTGCTAGCGCTACGTAAAATGTATTTGTGCGTTTATTGAAAACGGTTTGACGAATCCATTTGAATTCCATAACTTTTTGTCAGCACTACCTGAAGATGATCTGGTTCAATTTTCGTGCAAATCGGACAAACCGTCTAGGACGAGTTCGAAAAAGTAGCTTTTTTTGAAAATTCAAGATGGCGGCCATATTTTTATGACGGCAAATGACGTCATAGGGTGCAATCGAATCGCCATGAGCTCAGGAATCAGAGGAAAAAAGAATTTCGCTGATTGGCCTTACGGTTCAAAAGTTATTAGCAAAATAAAAGTGAAACTTTGGACAGGTGGTGGCGCTAGAGGGAATGACTTAGAAACACCAAAATTGGTGTATTTAATGTTGAGACGGTCCTCTATCAGAATGTCAAACCAAAACAACTTTCCCGCAATCGGTTCTATGGGCTGCCATAGACTCCCATGGCGGAAGAATAATAATAATAATAATAATAATAATAAATATAGCTGCAAGCAGCAATTACCGGGGCCAAGCAGAATAAGACGACAAGACATGCCAACATGTCTGAAAGTGTCAGACCAACTGCAACAATGAGCAATTAAAGACATTTAAAGAGGATTTTAGGCGAAATGGCTGAAAAATCATGTAAAAAGTGATTCAAAATATGATTTAATGGATTGTCACTTTTGACCAAAAGGTGGCGCTGTTACGAAATTGATGTGGTGTGGTCAGAGTAAGGAGACAGTGACACATACAAAGTTTTGTGTCAATATGTCGAGGCATTGCAGATATAAAGCCTGAATAGTCATTTTGGCATCATGCCTCAACTTTTCTGCTGTGCTATACGAAAACGGTTTCATCAATCGACACGAAATCCATAACTTTTTGTCGGCACAGTCTGGAGATGATACGATTCGATTTTGGTGAAAATCGGACAAACGGTCTAGGAGGAGTTCGAAAAAGTAGGTTTTGAATGAAAATCAAGATGGCGGACAGGAAGTTTGGCCAAATAAGGAAAACTTGGTATCTATGTTCTCGGCTTGACCCAAGGAATCTATTAAGACCCGTGCCATTTCAATAGCCAGATTTATTCAAAAGTTATTAGCCTTTTTGGAAATTTTGTTATAACTTTTGACCACTAGGTGGCGCTGTCTTGAAATATTTTGGTTGCCTTCAGGGGATGGTGCTGATGACACAATCTGAGTTTCGTAATATTACACCAATGCATTTGTTTAGTATAGCATTTTATTTCACAAAACTGTATTGAAGTCAATGGGAATTTCATATTTTGTTCAATTATAGCGCCACCAAGAGGCTCAGTCCCACAATTTTTTTTACGTGTCCTCAGAGTGAGCCCATACATATGTGTGTCAATTTTGGTGAAAATATCTCAATTCGCTTCGGAGTTATAGACATTTATATGAAAAAACACGAAAAAAATGACTGACACATGACTTTGATTGGAAATTAGTACCCCTAAACATCAATATTTTCGCATTTGGGCATTGGCGTATAGCTATCGACCTATGTTTCCAAACTTCTGACGGTGGTTTCGTCTCGATCGGACTAGCGGTTTCAAAGATATAGCCAAATGTTTTTTAAGCGCTAAATCACAACGCTACACAAACCGTAAGGCGAAACCTAGCATGTTTGGTATCGTAGGACTCGGCAACGATTCAGGAGTCTAAAAAGATGAGTTTCGTGAAAATAAGTCGACCACACCCAAAGTTATAAGCATTTGGAAAAAAAAATTCACCACTAGGTGGCGCTGTTTCGAAACTTCTCAGGCTCATTCAGGGCATCGTGCTGATGACCCATACCACGTTTCGTAACAATCCGTTCATGCGTTCATAAAATACAGAATTTTAGCACAAAATTCAAAATGGCCGACAGCCAAAATGACCGATATGGCAAAATTGGATATCAGTCGACTCGGCATGTTGCCCTGAATCTAACGAGACCAATTGTATGATTTTTGGACAAACTGTTCAGAAGTTATAAGCAAAAATAGCCATTTTTCATATCTCCGGACCAGTAGGTGGCGCTGCGCCGAAACACAGCATGTAGCCTCAGGTCATGCTTGTGAGTACAAGTACCAAGTTTGGTCTGAATACGATAAACCGTTGCGGAGATACGGCCTTACGACTGTTTTTGCTAGCGCTACGTAAAATGTATTTGTGCGTTTATTGAAAACGGTTTGACGAATCCATTTGAATTCCATAACTTTTTGTCAGCACTACCTGAAGATGATCTGGTTCAATTTTCGTGCAAATCGGACAAACCGTCTAGGACGAGTTCGAAAAAGTAGCTTTTTTTGAAAATTCAAGATGGCGGCCATATTTTTATGACGGCAAATGACGTCATAGGGTGCAATCGAATCGCCATGAGCTCAGGAATCAGAGGAAAAAAGAATTTCGCTGATTGGCCTTACGGTTCAAAAGTTATTAGCAAAATAAAAGTGAAACTTTGGACAGGTGGTGGCGCTAGAGGGAATGACTTAGAAACACCAAAATTGGTGTATTTAATGTTGAGACGGTCCTCTATCAGAATGTCAAACCAAAACAACTTTCCCGCAATCGGTTCTATGGGCTGCCATAGACTCCCATGGCGGAAGAATAATAATAATAATAATAAATATAGCTGCAAGCAGCCATTACCGGGGCCAAGCAGAATAAGACGACAAGACATGCCAACATGTCTGAAAGTGTCAGACCAACTGCAACAATGAGCAATAAAGACATTTAAAGAGGATTTTAGGCAAAATGCCTGAAAAATCATAGAAACAATAATTAAAAATATGATTTGATGGATTATCACTTTCGACCAATAGGTGGCGCAGTTACAAAACTGATGTGATGTGGTCAGAATGAAGTTACAATGACACATACAAAGTTTGGTGTCAATATTTCAAGGCATTGCAGAGATAAAGCCTTAATTAGTGCTATTAGCATCATGTCTCAACTTTGCTGCTGCGCTATACGAAAACGGTTTCGTCTATCGACACGAAATCCATAACTTTTAGTCGGCACAGTCTGGAGATGATACGATTCGATTTTGGTGAAAATCGGACAAACGGTCTAGGAGGAGTTCGAAAAAGTAGGTTTTGAATGAAAATCAAGATGGCGGACAAGAAGTTTGACCAAATAAGGAAAATTTGGTATATATGTTCTCGGCTTGATCCAAGGAATCTATTAAGACCAGTGGTATTTACATAGGCCGATGTATTCAAAAGTTATTAGCAGTTTTGGAAATGCTATTATAACTTTTGACCACTAGGTGACGCTGTCTCTAAATATTTTGGGTACCTTCAGGGGATGGTGCTGATGGCACATTCTGAGTTTCGTAATATTACACCAATGCATTTGTTAAGTATAGCATTTTATTTCACAAAACTGCATTGAAGTCAATGGGAATTTCATGTTTTGTTCTATTATAGCGCCACCAAGAGGCTCAGTCCCACCATTTTTTTTATGTGTCCTCAGAGTGAGCCCATACATATATGTGTCGATTTTGGTGCAAAAATCTCAATTTGCTTCGGAGTTATAGACATTTATATGAAAAAACACGTAAAAAATGACTGACACATGACTTTGATTGAATATTACTACCCCTAAACATCAATATTTTCGCATTTGGGCATTGGTGTATAGCTATCGACCTATGTTTCCAAACTTCTGACGGTGGTTTCGTCTCGATCGGACAAACGGTTTCGAAGATATAGCCTAATGTTTTTTAAGCGCTAAATCACAACGCTACACAAACCGTAAGGCGAAACCTAGCATGTTTGGTATCGTTGGACTCGGCAACGATTCAGGAGTCTAAGGAGATGAGTTTCGTGAAAATACGTCGACCACACCCAAAGTTATAAGCATTTGAAAAAAAAAATTCACCACTAGGTGGCGCTGTTTCGAAACTTCTCACACTTCTTCAAGACATCGTGCTGATGACCCATACCAAGATTTGTAACAATCCGTTCATGCGTTGTTAAAATACAGCATTTTAGCACAAAATTCAAAATGGCCGACAGCCAAAATGACCGATATGGTCAAATTAGATATCAGTCGACTCGGCATGTTGCCCTGAATCTAACGAGACCAATTGTATGATTTTTGGACAAACTGTTCAGAAGTTATAAGCAAAAATAGCCATTTTTCATATCTCCGGACCAGTAGGTGGCGCTGCGCCGAAACACAGCATGTAGCCTCAGGTCATGCTTGTGAGTACAAGTACCAAGTTTGGTCTGAATACGATAAACCGTTGCGGAGATACGGCCTTACGACTGTTTTTGCTAGCGCTACGTAAAATGTATTTGTGCGTTTATCGAAAACGGTTTGACGAATCCATTTGAATTCCATAACTTTTTGTCAGCACTACCTGAAGATGATCTGGTTCAATTTTCGTGCAAATCGGACAAACCGTCTAGGACGAGTTCGAAAAAGTAGCTTTTTTTGAAAATTCAAGATGGCGGCCATATTTTTATGACGGCAAATGACGTCATAGGGTGCAATCGAATCGCCATGAGCTCAGGAATCAGAGGAAAAAAGAATTTCGCTGATTGGCCTTACGGTTCAAAAGTTATTAGCAAAATAAAAGTGAAACTTTGGACAGGTGGTGGCGCTAGAGGGAATGACTTAGAAACACCAAAATTGGTGTATTTAATGTTGAGACGGTCCTCTATCAGAATGTCAAACCAAAACAACTTTCCCGCAATCGGTTCTATGGGCTGCCATAGACTCCCATGGCGGAAGAATAATAATAATAATAAATATAGCTGCAAGCAGCAATTATCGGGGCCAAGCGCAAGCAGACGACAGGATATGCCAACATGGCTGAAGGTGTCAGACCAACTGCAACAATGAGCAATTAAATACATTTAAAGAGGATTTTAGGCGAAATGGCTGAAAAATCATATAAAAAGTCATTCGAAATATGATTTAATGGATTATCACTTTCGACCAATCTGTGGCGCAGTTACAAAACTGATGTGATGTGGTCAGAGTGAAGTGACAATGACACATACAAAGTTTGGTGTCAATATGTCAAGGCATTGCAGAGATAAAGCCTGAATAGTGCTTTTAGCATCATGCCTCAACTTTGCTGCTACGCTATACGAAAACGGTTTCGTCTATAGACACGAAATCCATAACTTTTAGTCAGCACAGTCTGGAGATGATACGATTCGATTTTGGTGAAAATCGGACAAACGGTCTAGGAGGAGTTCGAAAAAGTAGGTTTTGACTGAAAATCAAGATGGCGGACAGGAAGCTAGGCCAAATAAGGAAACCTTGGTATCTATGTTCTCGTCTTGACCCAAGGAATCTATTAAGACCAGTTGCATTACAATAGGCCAACTTATTCAAAAGTTATTAGCAGTTTTGTAAATTTTGTTATAACTTTTGACCACTAGGTGGCACTGTCTCGAAATATTTTGGGTACCTTCAGGGGATGGTGCTGATGGCACATTTTGAGTTTCGTAATATTACACCAATGCATTTGTTTAGTATAGCATTTTATTTCACAAAACTGCATTGAAGTCAATGGGAATTTCATGTTTTGTTCTATTATAGCGCCACCAAGAGGCTGAGTCCCACCATCTTTTTTACATGTCCTCAGAGTGAGCTCATACATATGTGTGTCGATTTTGGTGAAAATATCTCAATTCGCTTCGGAGTTATAGACATTTATATGAAAAAACATGTAAAAAATGACTGACACATGACTTTGTTTGGAATTTACTACCCCTAAACATCAATATTTTCGCATTTGGGCATTGGCGTATAGCTATCGACCTATGTTTCCAAACTTCTGACGGTGGTTTCATCTCGATCGGACTAGCGGTTTCAAAGATATAGCCAAATGTTTTTTAAGCGCTAAATCACAACGCTACACAAACCGTAAGGCGAAACCTAGCATGTTTGGTATCATAGGACTCGGCAACGATTCAGGAGTCTAAAAAGATGAGTTTCGTGAAAATAAGTCGACCACACCCAAAGTTATAAGCATTTGAAAAAAAAAATTCACCACTAGGTGGCGCTGTTTCGAAACTTCTCAGGCTCATTCAGGGCATTGTGCTGATGACCCATACCACGTTTCGTAACAATCTGTTCATGCGTTCTTATAATACAGCATTTTAGCACAAAATTCAAAATGGCCGACAGTCAAAATGGCCGATATGGTAATATTGGATATCAGTCGACTCGGCATGTTACCCTGAATCTAACGAGACCAATTGTATGATTTTTGGACAAACTGTTCAGAAGTTATAAGCAAAAATAGCCATTTTTCATATCTCCGGACCAGTAGGTGGCGCTGCGCCGAAACACAGCATGTAGCCTCAGGTCATGCTTGTGATGACATGTACCAAGTTTGGTCTGAATCCGATAAAGCGTTGCGGAGATACGGCCTTACATCTGTTTTCGCAAGCGCTACGTAAAATGTATTCGTGGGTTTATCGAAAACTGTTAAGCGAATCAACTTGAATTCCATAACTTTTTGTCAGCATGGTCTGTAGATGATCTGGTTCAATTTTCGTGCAAATCGGACAAACCGTCTAGGACGAGTTCGAAAAAGTAGCTTTTTAGATAAATTCAAAATGGCGGCCATATTGTTATGACAGAAATGATGTCATAGGGTGCAATCGAATTGGCATGAGCTCAGGAATCAGAGAGAAAAATAATTTTGTTGATTGGCCTTACGGTTCAAAAGTTATTAGCAAAATAAAAGTGAAACTTTGGACAGGTGGTGGCGCTAGAGGGAATGACTTAGACACACCAAAATTGGTGTATTTAATGTTGGGACTGTCCTCTATCAGAATGTCAAACCAAAACAACTTTCCCGCATTCGGTTCTATGGGCTGCCATAGACTCCCAGTTGGAAGAAGGAAGAATAATAATAATAAGAACAGGAACAGATACAATAGGTGCCTACGCACCTTCGGTGCTTGGCCCCTAATAATAATAAGAAACGGAACAGATACAATAGGTGCCTCCGCACCTTCGGTGCTTGGCCCCTAATAATAATAATAATAATAAGAAACGGAACAGATACAATAGGTGCCTCCGCACCTTCGGTGCTTGGCCCCTAATAATAAGAAACGGAACAGATACAATAGGTGCCTCCGCACCTTCGGTGCTTGGCCCCTAAATATAGCTGCAAGCAGCCATTACCGGGGCCAAGCAGAATAAGACGACAAGACATGCCGACATGTCTGAAAGTGTCAGACCAACTGCAACAATGAGCAATTAAAGACATTTAAAGAGGATTTTAGGCAAAATGCCTGAAAAATCATAGAAACAATAATTAAAAATATGATTTGATGGATTATCACTTTCGACCAATAGGTGGCGCAGTTACAAAACTGATGTGATGTGGTCAGAGTGAAGTTACAATGACACATACAAAGTTTGGTGTCAATATGTCAAGGCATTGCAGAGATAAAGCCTTAATTAATGCTATTAGCATCATGCCTCAACTTTGCTGCTGCGCTATACGAAAACGGTTTCGTCTATCGACACGAAATCCATAACTTTTAGTCGGCACGGTCTGGAGATGATACGATTCGATTTTGGTGAAAATCGGACAAACGGTCTAGGAGGAGTTCGAAAAAGTAGGTTTTGAATGAAAATCAAGATGGCGGACAAGAAGTTTGACCAAATAAGGAAAATTTGGTATCTATGTTCTCGGCTTGACCCAAGGAATCTATTAAGACCAGTGGCATTTACATAGGCCGATGTATTCAAAAGTTATTAGCAGTTTTGGAAATGTTGTTATAACTTTTGACCACTAGGTGGCGCTGTCTCTAAATATTTTGGGTACCTTCAGGGGATGGTGCTGATGGCACATTCTGAGTTTCGTAATATTACACCAATGCATTTGTTTAGTATAGCATTTTATTTCACAAAACTGCATTGAAGTCAATGGGAATTTCATGTTTTGTTCTATTATAGCGCCACCAAGAGGCTCAGTCCCACCATTTTTTTTATGTGTCCTCAGAGTGAGCCCATACATATATGTGTCGATTTTGGTGCAAAAATCTCAATTTGCTTCGGAGTTATAGACATTTATATGAAAAAACACGAAAAAAATGACTGACACATGACTTTGATTGAATATTACTACCCCTAAACATCAATATTTTCGCATTTGGGCATTGGCGTATAGCTATCGACCTATGTTTCCAAACTTCTGACGGTGGTTTCGTCTCGATCGGACAAGCGGTTTCGAAGATATAGCCAAATGTTTTTTAAGCGCTAAATCACAACGCTACACAAACCGTTAGGCGAAACCTAACATGTTTGGTATCGTTGGACTCAGCAACGATTCAGGAGTCCAATGAGATGAGTTTCGTGAAAATAAGTCGATCACACCCAAAGTTATAAGCTTTTGAAAAAAAAAATTCACCACTAGGTGGCGCTGTTACGAAACTTCTCACACTCCTTCAGGACATCGTGTTGATGACCCATACCAAGTTTCGTAACAATCTGTTCATGCGTTGTTAAAATACAGCATTTTAGCACAAAATTCAAAATGGCCGACAGTCAAAATGGCCGATATGGCAAAATTGGATATCAGTCGACTCGGCATGTCGTCCTGAATCTATCAAGACCAATTTTATGATTTTTGGACAAACTGTTCAGAAGTTATAAGCAAAAATATCCATTTTTCATATCTCCGGACCAGTAGGTGGCGCTGCGCCGAAACGCAGCATGTAGCCTCAGGTCATGCTTGTGAGTATATGTACCAAGTTTGGTCTGAATACGATAAACCGTTGCGGAGATACAGCCTTACGACTGTTTTTGCTAGGGCTACGTAAAATGTATTCGTGCGTTTATCGAAAACGGTTTGACGAATCAATTTGAATTCCATAACTTTTGGTCAGCACTGCCTGAAGATGATCTGGTTCAATTTTCGTGCAAATCGGACAAACCGTCTAGGACGAGTTCGAAAAAGTAGCTTTTTCAGAAAATTCAAAATGGCGGCCATATTTATATGACGGAAAATGACGTCATAGGGTGCAATCGAATCTGCATGAGCTCAGGAATCAGAGGAAAAAAGAATTTTGTTGATTGGCCTTACGGTTCAAAAGTTATTAGCAAAATAAAAGTGAAACTTTGGACAGGTGGTGGCGCTAGAGGGAATGACTTAGAAACACAAAAATTGGTGTATTTAATGTTGGGACTGTCCTCTATCAGAATGTCAAACCAAAACAACTTTCCCGCAATCGGTTCTATGGGCTGCCATAGACTCCCATGGCGGAAGAAGAAGAAGAAGAAGAATAATAAATATAGCTGCAAGCAGCAATTACCGGGGCCAAGCAGAATAAGACGACAAGACATGCCAACATGTCTGAAAGTGTCAGACCAACTGCAACAATGAGCAATTAAAGACATTTAAAGAGGATTTTAGGCGAAATGGCTGAAAAATCATGTAAAAAGTGATTCAAAATATGATTTAATGGATTGTCACTTTTGACCAAAAGGTGGCGCTGTTACGAAATTGATGTGGTGTGGTCAGAGTAAGGAGACAGTGACACATACAAAGTTTTGTGTCAATATGTCGAGGCATTGCAGATATAAAGCCTGAATAGTCATTTTGGCATCATGCCTCAACTTTGCTGCTGTGCTATACGAAAACGGTTTCATCAATCGACACGAAATCCATAACTTTTTGTCGGCACAGTCTGGAGATGATACGATTCGATTTTGGTGAAAATCGGACAAACGGTCTAGGAGGAGTTCGAAAAAGTAGGTTTTGAATGAAAATCAAGATGGCGGACAGGAAGTTTGGCCAAATAAGGAAAACTTGGTATCTATGTTCTCGGCTTGACCCAAGGAATCTATTAAGACCAGTGGCATTTCAATAGCCAGATGTATTCAAAAGTTATTAGCCTTTTTGGAAATTTTGTTATAACTTTTGACCACTAGGTGGCGCTGTCTTGAAATATTTTGGTTGCCTTCAGGGGATGGTGCTGATGACACAATCTGAGTTTCGTAATATTACACCAATGCATTTGTTTAGTATAGCATTTTATTTCACAAAACTGTATTGAAGTCAATGGGAATTTCATATTTTGTTCAATTATAGCGCCACCAAGAGGCTCAGTCCCACAATTTTTTTTACGTGTCCTCAGAGTGAGCCCATACATATGTGTGTCAATTTTGGTGAAAATATCTCAATTCGCTTCGGAGTTATAGACATTTATATGAAAAAACACGAAAAAAATGACTGACACATGACTTTGATTGGAAATTAGTACCCCTAAACATCAATATTTTCGCATTTGGGCATTGGCGTATAGCTATCGACCTATGTTTCCAAACTTCTGACGGTGCTTTCGTCTCGATCGGACTAGCGGTTTCAAAGATATAGCCAAATGTTTTTTAAGCGCTAAATCACAACGCTACACAAACCGTAAGGCGAAACCTAGCATGTTTGGTATCGTAGGACTCGGCAACGATTCAGGAGTCTAAAAAGATGAGTTTCGTGAAAATAAGTCGACCACACCCAAAGTTATAAGCATTTGAAAAAAAAAATTCACCACTAGGTGGCGCTGTTTCGAAACTTCTCAGGCTCATTCAGGGCATCGTGCTGATGACCCATACCACGTTTCGTAACAATCCGTTCATGCGTTCATAAAATACAGAATTTTAGCACAAAATTCAAAATGGCCGACAGCCAAAATGACCGATATGGCAAAATTGGATATCAGTCGACTCGGCATGTTGCCCTGAATCTAACGAGACCAATTGTATGATTTTTGGACAAACTGTTCAGAAGTTATAAGCAAAAATAGCCATTTTTCATATCTCCGGACCAGTAGGTGGCGCTGCGCCGAAACACAGCATGTAGCCTCAGGTCATGCTTGTGAGTACAAGTACCAAGTTTGGTCTGAATACGATAAACCGTTGCGGAGATACGGCCTTACGACTGTTTTTGCTAGCGCTACGTAAAATGTATTCGTGCGTTTATCGAAAACGGTTTGACGAATCCATTTGAATTCCATAACTTTTTGTCAGCACTACCTGAAGATGATCTGGTTCAATTTTCGTGCAAATCGGACAAACCGTCTAGGACGAGTTCGAAAAAGTAGCTTTTTTTGAAAATTCAAGATGGCGGCCATATTTTTATGACGGCAAATGACGTCATAGGGTGCAATCGAATCGCCATGAGCTCAGGAATCAGAGGAAAAAAGAATTTCGCTGATTGGCCTTACGGTTCAAAAGTTAGTAGCAAAATAAAAGTGAAACTTTGGACAGGTGGTGGCGCTAGAGGGAATGACTTAGAAACACCAAAATTGGTGTATTTAATGTTGAGACGGTCCTCTATCAGAATGTCAAACCAAAACAACTTTCCCGCAATCGGTTCTATGGGCTGCCATAGACTCCCATGGCGGAAGAAGAAGAAGAAGAAGAAGAAGAAGAAGAAGAAGAATAATAATAAGAACGGGAACAGATACAATAGGTGCCTCCGCACCTTCGGTGCTTGGCCCCTAATAAGAACGGGAACAGATACAATAGGTGCCTCCGCACCTTCGGTGCTTGGCCCCTAATAAATATAGCTGCAAGCAGCAATTATCGGGGCCAAGCGCAAGCAGACGACAGGATATGCCAACATGGCTGAAGGTGTCAGACCAACTGCAACAATGAGCAATTAAATACATTTAAAGAGGATTTTAGGCGAAATGGCTGAAAAATCATATAAAAAGTCATTCGAAATATGATTTAATGGATTATCACTTTCGACCAATCTGTGGCGCAGTTACAAAACTGATGTGATGTGGTCAGAGTGAAGTGACAATGACACATACAAAGTTTGGTGTCAATATGTCAAGGCATTGCAGAGATAAAGCCTGAATAGTGCTTTTAGCATCATGCCTCAACTTTGCTGCTACGCTATACGAAAACGGTTTCGTCTATAGACACGAAATCCATAACTTTTAGTCAGCACAGTCTGGAGATGATACGATTCGATTTTGGTGAAAATCGGACAAACGGTCTAGGAGGAGTTCGAAAAAGTAGGTTTTGACTGAAAATCAAGATGGCGGACAGGAAGCTAGGCCAAATAAGGAAACCTTGGTATCTATGTTCTCGTCTTGACCCAAGGAATCTATTAAGACCAGTTGCATTACAATAGGCCAACTTATTCAAAAGTTATTAGCAGTTTTGTAAATTTTGTTATAACTTTTGACCACTAGGTGGCACTGTCTCGAAATATTTTGGGTACCTTCAGGGGATGGTGCTGATGGCACATTTTGAGTTTCGTAATATTACACCAATGCATTTGTTTAGTATAGCATTTTATTTCACAAAACTGCATTGAAGTCAATGGGAATTTCATGTTTTGTTCTATTATAGCGCCACCAAGAGGCTGAGTCCCACCATCTTTTTTACATGTCCTCAGAGTGAGCTCATACATATGTGTGTCGATTTTGGTGAAAATATCTCAATTCGCTTCGGAGTTATAGACATTTATATGAAAAAACATGTAAAAAATGACTGACACATGACTTTGTTTGGAATTTACTACCCCTAAACATCAATATTTTCGCATTTGGGCATTGGCGTATAGCTATCGACCTATGTTTCCAAACTTCTGACGGTGGTTTCATCTCGATCGGACTAGCGGTTTCAAAGATATAGCCAAATGTTTTTTAAGCGCTAAATCACAACGCTACACAAATCGTAAGGCGAAACCTAGCATGTTTGGTATCATAGGACTCGGCAATGATTCAGGAGTCTAAAAAGATGAGTTTCGTGAAAATAAGTCGACCACACCCAAAGTTATAAGCATTTGAAAAAAAAAATTCACCACTAGGTGGCGCTGTTTCGAAACTTCTCAGGCTCATTCAGGGCATTGTGCTGATGACCCATACCACGTTTCGTAACAATCTGTTCATGCGTTCTTAAAATACAGCATTTTAGCACAAAATTCAAAATGGCCGACAGTCAAAATGGCCGATATGGTAATATTGGATATCAGTCGACTCGGCATGTTACCCTGAATCTAACGAGACCAATTTTATGATTTTTGGACAAACTGTTCAGAAGTTATAAGCAAAAATAGCCATTTTTCATATCTCCGGACCAGTAGGTGGCGCTGCGCCGAAACACAGCATGTAGCCTCAGGTCATGCTTGTGATGACATGTACCAAGTTTGGTCTGAATCCGATAAAGCGTTGCGGAGATACGGCCTTACATCTGTTTTCGCAAGCGCTACGTAAAATGTATTCGTGGGTTTATCGAAAACTGTTAAGCGAATCAACTTGAATTCCATAACTTTTTGTCAGCATGGTCTGTAGATGATCTGGTTCAATTTTCGTGCAAATCGGACAAACCGTCTAGGACGAGTTCGAAAAAGTAGCTTTTTAGATAAATTCAAAATGGCGGCCATATTGTTATGACAGAAATTATGTCATAGGGTGCAATCGAATTGGCATGAGCTCAGGAATCAGAGAGAAAAATAATTGTGTTGATTGGCCTTACGGTTCAAAAGTTATTAGCAAAATAAAAGTGAAACTTTGGACAGGTGGTGGCGCTAGAGGGAATGACTTAGACACACCAAAATTGGTGTATTTAATGTTGGGACTGTCCTCTATCAGAATGTCAAACCAAAACAACTTTCCCGCATTCGGTTCTATGGGCTGCCATAGACTCCCAGTTGGAAGAAGGAAGAATAATAATAATAAGAACGGGAACAGATACAATAGGTGCCTACGCACCTTCGGTGCTTGGCCCCTAATAATAATAATAAGAAACGGAACAGATACAATAGGTGCCTCCGCACCTTCGGTGCTTGGCCCCTAATAAATATAGCTGCAAGCAGCCATTACCGGGGCCAAGCAGAATAAGACGACAAGACATGCCAACATGTCTGAAAGTGTCAGACCAACTGCAACAATGAGCAATAAAGACATTTAAAGAGGATTTTAGGCAAAATGCCTGAAAAATCATAGAAACAATAATTAAAAATATGATTTGATGGATTATCACTTTCGACCAATAGGTGGCGCAGTTACAAAACTGATGTGATGTGGTCAGAATGAAGTTACAATGACACATACAAAGTTTGGTGTCAATATTTCAAGGCATTGCAGAGATAAAGCCTTAATTAGTGCTATTAGCATCATGTCTCAACTTTGCTGCTGCGCTATACGAAAACGGTTTCGTCTATCGACACGAAATCCATAACTTTTAGTCGGCACAGTCTGGAGATGATACGATTCGATTTTGGTGAAAATCGGACAAACGGTCTAGGAGGAGTTCGAAAAAGTAGGTTTTGAATGAAAATCAAGATGGCGGACAAGAAGTTTGACCAAATAAGGAAAATTTGGTATATATGTTCTCGGCTTGATCCAAGGAATCTATTAAGACCAGTGGTATTTACATAGGCCGATGTATTCAAAAGTTATTAGCAGTTTTGGAAATGCTATTATAACTTTTGACCACTAGGTGACGCTGTCTCTAAATATTTTGGGTACCTTCAGGGGATGGTGCTGATGGCACATTCTGAGTTTCGTAATATTACACCAATGCATTTGTTAAGTATAGCATTTTATTTCACAAAACTGCATTGAAGTCAATGGGAATTTCATGTTTTGTTCTATTATAGCGCCACCAAGAGGCTCAGTCCCACCATTTTTTTTATGTGTCCTCAGAGTGAGCCCATACATATATGTGTCGATTTTGGTGCAAAAATCTCAATTTGCTTCGGAGTTATAGACATTTATATGAAAAAACACGTAAAAAATGACTGACACATGACTTTGATTGAATATTACTACCCCTAAACATCAATATTTTCGCATTTGGGCATTGGCATATAGCTATCGACCTATGTTTCCAAACTTCTGACGGTGGTTTCGTCTCGATCGGACAAACGGTTTCGAAGATATAGCCTAATGTTTTTTAAGCGCTAAATCACAACGCTACACAAACCGTAAGGCGAAACCTAGCATGTTTGGTATCGTTGGACTCGGCAACGATTCAGGAGTCTAAGGAGATGAGTTTCGTGAAAATACGTCGACCACACCCAAAGTTATAAGCATTTGAAAAAAAAAATTCACCACTAGGTGGCGCTGTTTCGAAACTTCTCACACTTCTTCAAGACATCGTGCTGATGACCCATACCAAGATTTGTAACAATCCGTTCATGCGTTGTTAAAATACAGCATTTTAGCACAAAATTCAAAATGGCCGACAGCCAAAATGACCGATATGGTCAAATTGGATATCAGTCGACTCGGCATGTTGCCCTGAATCTAACGAGACCAATTGTATGATTTTTGGACAAACTGTTCAGAAGTTATAAGCAAAAATAGCCATTTTTCATATCTCCGGACCAGTAGGTGGCGCTGCGCCGAAACACAGCATGTAGCCTCAGGTCATGCTTGTGAGTACAAGTACCAAGTTTGGTCTGAATACGATAAACCGTTGCGGAGATACGGCCTTACGACTGTTTTTGCTAGCGCTACGTAAAATGTATTTGTGCGTTTATCGAAAACGGTTTGACGAATCCATTTGAATTCCATAACTTTTTGTCAGCACTACCTGAAGATGATCTGGTTCAATTTTCGTGCAAATCGGACAAACCGTCTAGGACGAGTTCGAAAAAGTAGCTTTTTTTGAAAATTCAAGATGGCGGCCATATTTTTATGACGGCAAATGACGTCATAGGGTGCAATCGAATCGCCATGAGCTCAGGAATCAGAGGAAAAAAGAATTTCGCTGATTGGCCTTACGGTTCAAAAGTTATTAGCAAAATAAAAGTGAAACTTTGGACAGGTGGTGGCGCTAGAGGGAATGACTTAGAAACACCAAAATTGGTGTATTTAATGTTGAGACGGTCCTCTATCAGAATGTCAAACCAAAACAACTTTCCCGCAATCGGTTCTATGGGCTGCCATAGACTCCCATGGCGGAAGAATAATAATAATAATAATAAATATAGCTGCAAGCAGCAATTACCGGGGCCAAGCAGAATAAGACGACAAGACATGCCAACATGTCTGAAAGTGTCAGACCAACTGCAACAATGAGCAATTAAAGACATTTAAAGAGGATTTTAGGCGAAATGGCTGAAAAATCATGTAAAAAGTGATTCAAAATATGATTTAATGGATTGTCACTTTTGACCAAAAGGTGGCGCTGTTACGAAATTGATGTGGTGTGGTCAGAGTAAGGAGACAGTGACACATACAAAGTTTTGTGTCAATATGTCGAGGCATTGCAGATATAAAGCCTGAATAGTCATTTTGGCATCATGCCTCAACTTTGCTGCTGTGCTATACGAAAACGGTTTCATCAATCGACACGAAATCCATAACTTTTTGTCGGCACAGTCTGGAGATGATACGATTCGATTTTGGTGAAAATCGGACAAACGGTCTAGGAGGAGTTAGAAAAAGTAGGTTTTGAATGAAAATCAAGATGGCGGACAGGAAGTTTGGCCAAATAAGGAAAACTTGGTATCTATGTTCTCGGCTTGACCCAAGGAATCTATTAAGACCCGTGGCATTTCAATAGCCAGATTTATTCAAAAGTTATTAGCCTTTTTGGAAATTTTGTTATAACTTTTGACCACTAGGTGGCGCTGTCTTGAAATATTTTGGTTGCCTTCAGGGGATGGTGCTGATGACACAATCTGAGTTTCGTAATATTACACCAATGCATTTGTTTAGTATAGCATTTTATTTCACAAAACTGTATTGAAGTCAATGGGAATTTCATATTTTGTTCAATTATAGCGCCACCAAGAGGCTCAGTCCCACAATTTTTTTTACGTGTCCTCAGAGTGAGCCCATACATATGTGTGTCAATTTTGGTGAAAATATCTCAATTCGCTTCGGAGTTATAGACATTTATATGAAAAAACACGAAAAAAATGACTGACACATGACTTTGATTGGAAATTAGTACCCCTAAACATCAATATTTTCGCATTTGGGCATTGGCGTATAGCTATCGACCTATGTTTCCAAACTTCTGACGGTGGTTTCGTCTCGATCGGACTAGCGGTTTCAAAGATATAGCCAAATGTTTTTTAAGCGCTAAATCACAACGCTACACAAACCGTAAGGCGAAACCTAGCATGTTTGGTATCGTAGGACTCGGCAACGATTCAGGAGTCTAAAAAGATGAGTTTCGTGAAAATAAGTCGACCACACCCAAAGTTATAAGCATTTGGAAAAAAAAATTCACCACTAGGTGGCGCTGTTTCGAAACTTCTCAGGCTCATTCAGGGCATTGTGCTGATGACCCATACCACATTTCGTAACAATCCGTTCATGCGTTCATAAAATACAGAATTTTAGCACAAAATTCAAAATGGCCGACAGCCAAAATGACCGATATGGTCAAATTGGATATCAGTCGACTCGGCATGTTGCCCTGAATCTAACGAGACCAATTGTATGATTTTTGGACAAACTGTTCAGAAGTTATAAGCAAAAATAGCCATTTTTCATATCTCCGGACCAGTAGGTGGCGCTGCGCCGAAACACAGCATGTAGCCTCAGGTCATGCTTGTGAGTACAAGTACCAAGTTTGGTCTGAATACGATAAACCGTTGCGGAGATACGGCCTTACGACTGTTTTTGCTAGCGCTACGTAAAATGTATTTGTGCGTTTATTGAAAACCGTTTGACGAATCCATTTGAATTCCATAACTTTTTGTCAGCACTACCTGAAGATGATCTGGTTCAATTTTCGTGCAAATCGGACAAACCGTCTAGGACGAGTTCGAAAAAGTAGCTTTTTTTGAAAATTCAAGATGGCGGCCATATTTTTATGACGGCAAATGACGTCATAGGGTGCAATCGAATCGCCATGAGCTCAGGAATCAGAGGAAAAAAGAATTTCGCTGATTGGCCTTACGGTTCAAAAGTTATTAGCAAAATAAAAGTGAAACTTTGGACAGGTGGTGGCGCTAGAGGGAATGACTTAGAAACACCAAAATTGGTGTATTTAATGTTGAGACGGTCCTCTATCAGAATGTCAAACCAAAACAACTTTCCCGCAATCGGTTCTATGGGCTGCCATAGACTCCCATGGCGGAAGAATAATAATAATAAATATAGCTGCAAGCAGCCATTACCGGGGCCAAGCAGAATAAGACGACAAGACATGCCAACATGTCTGAAAGTGTCAGACCAACTGCAACAATGAGCAATTAAAGACATTTAAAGAGGATTTTAGGCGAAATGGCTGAAAAATCATGTAAAAAGTGATTCAAAATATGATTTAATGGATTGTCACTTTTGACCAAAAGGTGGCGCTGTTACGAAATTGATGTGGTGTGGTCAGAGTAAGGAGACAGTGACACATACAAAGTTTTGTGTCAATATGTCGAGGCATTGCAGATATAAAGCCTGAATAGTCATTTTGGCATCATGCCTCAACTTTGCTGCTGTGCTATACGAAAACGGTTTCATCAATCGACACGAAATCCATAACTTTTTGTCGGCACAGTCTGGAGATGATACGATTCGATTTTGGTGAAAATCGGACAAACGGTCTAGGAGGAGTTCGAAAAAGTAGGTTTTGAATGAAAATCAAGATGGCGGACAGGAAGTTTGGCCAAATAAGGAAAACTTGGTATCTATGTTCTCGGCTTGACCCAAGGAATCTATTAAGACCCGTGGCATTTCAATAGCCAGATTTATTCAAAAGTTATTAGCCTTTTTGGAAATTTTGTTATAACTTTTGACCACTAGGTGGCGCTGTCTTGAAATATTTTGGTTGCCTTCAGGGGATGGTGCTGATGACACAATCTGAGTTTCGTAATATTACACCAATGCATTTGTTTAGTATAGCATTTTATCTCACAAAACTGCATTGAAGTCAATGGGAAGTTCATGTTTTGTTCTATTATAGCGCCACCAAGAGGCTCAGTCCCACCATTTTTTTTATGTGTCCTCAGAGTGAGCCCATACATATATGTGTCGATTTTGGTGCAAAAATCTCAATTTGCTTCGGAGTTATAGACATTTATATGAAAAAACACGTAAAAAATGACTGACACATGACTTTGATTGAATATTACTACCCCTAAACATCAATATTTTCGCATTTGGGCATTGGTGTATAGCTATCGACCTATGTTTCCAAACTTCTGACGGTGGTTTCGTCTCGATCGGACAAACGGTTTCGAAGATATAGCCTAATGTTTTTTAAGCGCTAAATCACAACGCTACACAAACCGTAAGGCAAAACCTAGCATGTTTGGTATCGTTGGACTCGGCAACGATTCAGGAGTCTAAGGAGATGAGTTTCGTGAAAATAAGTCGACCACACCCAAAGTTATAAGCATTTGAAAAAAAAAAATCACCACTAGGTGGCGCTGTTTCGAAACTTCTCACACTTCTTCAAGACATCGTGCTGATGACCCATACCAAGATTTGTAACAATCCGTTCATGCGTTGTTAAAATACAGCATTTTAGCACAAAATTCAAAATGGCCGACAGCCAAAATGACCGATATGGTCAAATTGAATATCAGTCGACTCGGCATGTTGCCCTGAATCTAACGAGACCAATTTTATGATTTTTGGACAAACTGTTCAGAAGTTATAAGCAAAAATAGCCATTTTTCATATCTCCGGACCAGTAGGGGGCGCTGCGCCGAAACACAGCATGTAGCCTCAGGTCATGCTTGTGAGTACAAGTACCAAGTTTGGTCTGAATACGATAAACCGTTGCGGAGATACGGCCTTACGACTGTTTTTGCTAGCGCTACGTAAAATGTATTCGTGCGTTTATCGAAAACGGTTTGACGAATCAATTTGAATTCCATAACTTTTTGTCAGCACTACCTGAAGATGATCTGGTTCAATTTTCGTGCAAATCGGACAAACCGTCTAGGAGGAGTTCAAAAAAGTAGCTTTTTTGAAAATTCAAGATGGCGGCCATATTTTTATGACGGAAAATGACGTCATAGGGTGCAATCGAATCGCCATGAGCTCAGGAATCAGAGGAAAAAATAATTTTGTTGATTGGCCTTACGGTTCAAAAGTTATTAGCAAAGTAAAAGTGAAACTTTGGACAGGTGGTGGCGCTAGAGGGAATGACTTAGAAACACCAAAATTGGTGTATTTAATGTTGGGACTGTCCTCTATCAGAATGTCAAACCAAAACAACTTTCCCGCAATCGGTTCTATGGGCTGCCATAGACTCCAAGAGCGGAAGAAGAAGAAGAAGAATAATAATAAGAACGGGAACAGATACAATAGGTGCCTCCGCACCTTCGGTGCTTGGCCCCTAATAAGAACCGGAACAAACACAATAGGTGCCTCCGCACCTTCGGTGCTTGGCCCCTAATAAATATAGCTGCAAGCAGCAATTACCGGGGCCAAGCAGAATAAGACGACAAGACATGCCAACATGTCTGAAAGTGTCAGACCAACTGCAACAATGAGCAATTAAAGACATTTAAAGAGGATTTTAGGCGAAATGGCTGAAAAATCATGTAAAAAGTGATTCAAAATATGATTTAATGGATTGTCACTTTTGACCAAAAGGTGGCGCTGTTACGAAATTGATGTGGTGTGGTCAGAGTAAGGAGACAGTGACACATACAAAGTTTTGTGTCAATATGTCGAGGCATTGCAGATATAAAGCCTGAATAGTCATTTTGGCATCATGCCTCAACTTTGCTGCTGTGCTATACAAAAACGGTTTCATCAATCGACACGAAATCCATAACTTTTTGTCGGCACAGTCTGGAGATGATACGATTCGATTTTGGTGAAAATCGGACAAACGGTCTAGGAGGAGTTAGAAAAAGTAGGTTTTGAATGAAAATCAAGATGGCGGACAGGAAGTTTGGCCAAATAAGGAAAACTTGGTATCTATGTTCTCGGCTTGACCCAAGGAATCTATTAAGACCCGTGGCATTTCAATAGCCAGATTTATTCAAAAGTTATTAGCCTTTTTGGAAATTTTGTTATAACTTTTGACCACTAGGTGGCGCTGTCTTGAAATATTTTGGTTGCCTTCAGGGGATGGTGCTGATGACACAATCTGAGTTTCGTAATATTACACCAATGCATTTGTTTAGTATAGCATTTTATTTCACAAAACTGTATTGAAGTCAATGGGAATTTCATATTTTGTTCAATTATAGCGCCACCAAGAGGCTCAGTCCCACAATTTTTTTTACGTGTCCTCAGAGTGAGCCCATACATATGTGTGTCAATTTTGGTGAAAATATCTCAATTCGCTTCGGAGTTATAGACATTTATATGAAAAAACACGAAAAAAATGACTGACACATGACTTTGATTGGAAATTAGTACCCCTAAACATCAATATTTTCGCATTTGGGCATTGGTGTATAGCTATCGACCTATGTTTCCAAACTTCTGACGGTGGTTTCGTCTCGATCGGACTAGCGGTTTCAAAGATATAGCCAAATGTTTTTTAAGCGCTAAATCACAACGCTACACAAACCGTAAGGCGAAACCTAGCATGTTTGGTATCGTAGGACTCGGCAACGATTCAGGAGTCTAAAAAGATGAGTTTCGTGAAAATAAGTCGACCACACCCAAAGTTATAAGCATTTGAAAAAAAAAATTCACCACTAGGTGGCGCTGTTTCGAAACTTCTCAGGCTCATTCAGGGCATTGTGCTGATGACCCATACCACATTTCGTAACAATCCGTTCATGCGTTCATAAAATACAGAATTTTAGCACAAAATTCAAAATGGCCGACAGCCAAAATGACCGATATGGTCAAATTGGATATCAGTCGACTCGGCATGTTGCCCTGAATCTAACGAGACCAATTGTATGATTTTTGGACAAACTGTTCAGAAGTTATAAGCAAAAATAGCCATTTTTCATATCTCCGGACCAGTAGGTGGCGCTGCGCCGAAACACAGCATGTAGCCTCAGGTCATGCTTGTGAGTACAAGTACCAAGTTTGGTCTGAATACGATAAACCGTTGCAGAGATACGGCCTTACGACTGTTTTTGCTAGCGCTACGTAAAATGTATTTGTGCGTTTATTGAAAACGGTTTGACGAATCCATTTGAATTCCATAACTTTTTGTCAGCACTACCTGAAGATGATCTGGTTCAATTTTCGTGCAAATCGGACAAACCGTCTAGGACGAGTTCGAAAAAGTAGCTTTTTTTGAAAATTCAAGATGGCGGCCATATTTTTATGACGGCAAATGACGTCATAGGGTGCAATCGAATCGCCATGAGCTCAGGAATCAGAGGAAAAAAGAATTTCGCTGATTGGCCTTACGGTTCAAAAGTTATTAGCAAAATAAAAGTGAAACTTTGGACAGGTGGTGGCGCTAGAGGGAATGACTTAGAAACACCAAAATTGGTGTATTTAATGTTGAGACGGTCCTCTATCAGAATGTCAAACCAAAACAACTTTCCCGCAATCGGTTCTATGGGCTGCCATAGACTCCCATGGCGGAAGAATAATAATAATAAATATAGCTGCAAGCAGCCATTACCGGGGCCAAGCAGAATAAGACGACAAGACATGCCGACATGTCTGAAAGTGTCAGACCAACTGCAACAATGAGCAATTAAAGACATTTAAAGAGGATTTTAGGCAAAATGCCTGAAAAATCATAGAAACAATAATTAAAAATATGATTTGATGGATTATCACTTTCGACCAATAGGTGGCGCAGTTACAAAACTGATGTGATGTGGTCAGAGTGAAGTTACAATGACACATACAAAGTTTGGTGTCAATATGTCAAGGCATTGCAGAGATAAAGCCTTAATTAATGCTATTAGCATCATGCCTCAACTTTGCTGCTGTGCTATACGAAAACGGTTTCGTCTATCGACACGAAATCCATAACTTTTAGTCGGCACGGTCTGGAGATGATACGATTCGATTTTGGTGAAAATCGGACAAACGGTCTAGGAGGAGTTCGAAAAAGTAGGTTTTGAATGAAAATCAAGATGGCGGACAAGAAGTTTGACCAAATAAGGAAAATTTGGTATCTATGTTCTCGGCTTGACCCAAGGAATCTATTAAGACCAGTGGCATTTACATAGGCCGATGTATTCAAAAGTTATTAGCAGTTTTGGAAATGTTGTTATAACTTTTGACCACTAGGTGGCGCTGTCTCTAAATATTTTGGGTACCTTCAGGGGATGGTGCTGATGGCACATTCTGAGTTTCGTAATATTACACCAATGCATTTGTTTAGTATAGCATTTTATTTCACAAAACTGCATTGAAGTCAATGGGAATTTCATGTTTTGTTCTATTATAGCGCCACCAAGAGGCTCAGTCCCACCATTTTTTTTATGTGTCCTCAGAGTGAGCCCATACATATATGTGTCGATTTTGGTGCAAAAATCTCAATTTGCTTCGGAGTTATAGACATTTATATGAAAAAACACGAAAAAAATGACTGACACATGACTTTGATTGAATATTACTACCCCTAAACATCAATATTTTCGCATTTGGGCATTGGTGTATAGCTATCGACCTATGTTTCCAAACTTCTGACGGTGGTTTCGTCTCGATCGGACAAGCGGTTTCGAAGATATAGCCAAATGTTTTTTAAGCGCTAAATCACAACGCTACACAAACCGTTAGGCGAAACCTAACATGTTTGGTATCGTTGGACTCGGCAACGATTCAGGAGTCCAATGAGATGAGTTTCGTGAAAATAAGTCGATCACACCCAAAGTTATAAGCTTTTGAAAAAAAAAATTCACCACTAGGTGGCGCTGTTACGAAACTTCTCACACTCCTTCAGGACATCGTGTTGATGACCCGTACCAAGTTTCGTAACAATCCGTTCATGCGTTGTTAAAATACAGCATTTTAGCACAAAATTCAAAATGGCCGACAGTCAAAATGGCCGATATGGCAAAATTGGATATCTGTCGACTTGGCCTGTCGTCCTGAATCTATCAAGACCAATTTTATGATTTTTGGACAAACTGTTCAGAAGTTATAAGCAAAAATAGCCATTTTTCATATCTCCGGACCAGTAGGTGGCGCTGCGCCGAAACGCAGCATGTAGCCTCAGGTCATGCTTGTGAGTACAAGTACCAAGTTTGGTCTGAATACGATAAACCGTTGCGGAGATACAGCCTTACGACTGTTTTTGCAGGCGCTACGTAAAATTAGTTTGAGCGTTTATCGAAAACGGTTTGACGAATCAATTTGAATTCCATAACTTTTGGTCAGCACTACCTGAAGATGATCTGGTTCAATTTTCATGCAAATCGGACAAACCGTCTAGGACGAGTTCGAAAAAGTAGGTTTTACAAAAAATTCAAAATGGCGGACATATTTTTATGACGCAAAATTACGTCATAGGGTGCAATCGAATCGCCATGAGCTCAGGAATCAGAAGAAAAAAGAATTTTGTTGATTGGCCTTACGGTTCAAAAGTTATTAGCAAAATAAAAGTGAAACTTTGGACAGTTGGTGGCGCTAGAGGGAATGACTTAGACACACCAAAATTGGTGAATTTAATGTTGGGACTGTCCTCTATCAGAATGTCAAACCAAAACAACTTTCCCGCAATCGGTTCTATGGGCTGCCATAGACTCCCAGAGCGGAAGAATAATAATAATAATAAATATAGCTGCAAGCAGCAATTACCGGGGCCAAGCACAATCAGATGACAAGACATGCCAACATTGCTGAAAGTGTCAGACCAATGAGCAATTAAAGACATTAAAGAGGATTTTAGGCAAAATGCCTGAAAAATCATAGAAACAGTGAAGAAAAATATGATTTAATGGACTATCACTTTCGACCAATAGGTGGCGCAGTTACAAAACTGATGTGATGTGGTCAGAGTGAAGTGACAATGACACATACAAAGTTTGGTGTTAATATGTCAAGGCATTGCAGAGATAAAGCCTGAATAGTGCTATTAGCATCATGCCTCAACTTTGCTGCTGCGCTATACGAAAACGGTTTCGTCTATCGACACGAAATCCATAACTTTTAGTCGGCACGGTCTGGAGATGATACGATTCGATTTTGGTGAAAATCGGACAAATGGTCTAGGAGGAGTTCGAAAAAGTAGGTTTTGACTGAAAATCAAGATGGCGGACAGGAAGTTCGGCCAAATAAGGAAAACTTGGTATCTATGTTCTCGGCTTGACCCAAGGACTCTATTAAGACCAGTGGCATTTCAATAGCCAGATTTATTCAAAAGTTATTAGCCTTTTTGGAAAATTTGTTATAACTTTTGACCACTAGGTGGCGCTGTTTCGAAATATTTTGAATACCTTCAGGGGATGGTGCTGAAGGAACATTCTGAGTTTCGTAATATTACACCAATGCATTTGTTTAGTATAGCATTTTATTTCACAAAACTGTATTGAAATCAATGGGAATTTCATGTTTTGTTCTATTATAGCGCCACCAAGAGGCTCAGTCCCACCATTTTTTTTATGTGTCATCAGAGTGAGCCCATACATATATGTGTCGATTTTGGTGCAAAAATCTCAATTTGCTTCGGAGTTATAGACATTTATATGAAAAAACACGTAAAAAATGACTGACACATGACTTTGATTGAATATTACTACCCCTAAACATCAATATTTTCGCATTTGGGCATTGGCGTATAGCTATCGACCTATGTTTCCAAACTTCTGACGGTGGTTTCGTCTCGATCGGACAAGCGGTTTCGAAGATATAGCCTAATGTTTTTTAAGCGCTAAATCACAACGCTACACAAACCGTAAGGCAAAACCTAGCATGTTTGGTATCGTAGGACTCGGCAACGATTCAGGAGTCTAAAAAGATGAGTTTCGTGAAAATAAGTCGACCACACCCAAAGTTATAAGCATTTGGAAAAAAAAATTCACCACTAGGTGGCGCTGTTTCGAAACTTCTCAGGCTCATTCAGGGCATTGTGCTGATGACCCATACCACGTTTCGTAACAATCCGTTCATGCGTTCATAAAATACAGAATTTTAGCACAAAATTCAAAATGGCCGACAGCCAAAATGACCGATATGGTCAAATTGGATATCAGTCGACTCGGCATGTTGCCCTGAATCTAACGAGACCAATTGTATGATTTTTGGACAAACTGTTCAGAAGTTATAAGCAAAAATAGCCACTTTTCATATCTCCGGACCAGTAGGTGGCGCTGCGCCGAAACACAGCATGTAGCCTCAGGTCATGCTTGTGAGTACAAGTACCAAGTTTGGTCTGAATACGATAAACCGTTGCGGAGATACGGCCTTACGACTGTTTTTGCTAGCGCTACGTAAAATGTATTTGTGCGTTTATTGAAAACGGTTTGACGAATCCATTTGAATTCCATAACTTTTTGTCAGCACTACCTGAAGATGATCTGGTTCAATTTTCGTGCAAATCGGACAAACCGTCTAGGACGAGTTCGAAAAAATAGCTTTTTTTGAAAATTCAAGATGGCGGCCATATTTTTATGACGGCAAATGACGTCATAGGGTGCAATCGAATCGCCATGAGCTCAGGAATCAGAGGGAAAAAGAATTTCGCTGATTGGCCTTACGGTTCAAAAGTTATTAGCAAAATAAAAGTGAAACTTTGGACAGGTGGTGGCGCTAGAGGGAATGACTTAGAAACACCAAAATTGGTGTATTTAATGTTGAGACGGTCCTCTATCAGAATGTCAAACCAAAACAACTTTCCCGCAATCGGTTCTATGGGCTGCCATAGACTCCCATGGCGGAAGAATAATAATAATAAATATAGCTGCAAGCAGCAATTATCGGGGCCAAGCGCAAGCAGACGACAGGATATGCCAACATGGCTGAAGGTGTCAGACCAACTGCAACAATGAGCAATTAAATACATTTAAAGAGGATTTTAGGCGAAATGGCTGAAAAATCATATAAAAAGTCATTCGAAATATGATTTAATGGATTATCACTTTCGACCAATCTGTGGCGCAGTTACAAAACTGATGTGATGTGGTCAGAGTGAAGTGACAATGACACATACAAAGTTTGGTGTCAATATGTCAAGGCATTGCAGAGATAAAGCCTGAATAGTGCTTTTAGCATCATGCCTCAACTTTGCTGCTACGCTATACGAAAACGGTTTCGTCTATAGACACGAAATCCATAACTTTTAGTCAGCACAGTCTGGAGATGATACGATTCGATTTTGGTGAAAATCGGACAAACGGTCTAGGAGGAGTTCGAAAAAGTAGGTTTTGACTGAAAATCAAGATGGCGGACAGGAAGCTAGGCCAAATAAGGAAACCTTGGTATCTATGTTCTCGTCTTGACCCAAGGAATCTATTAAGACCAGTTGCATTACAATAGGCCAACTTATTCAAAAGTTATTAGCAGTTTTGTAAATTTTGTTATAACTTTTGACCACTAGGTGGCACTGTCTCGAAATATTTTGGGTACCTTCAGGGGATGGTGCTGATGGCACATTTTGAGTTTCGTAATATTACACCAATGCATTTGTTTAGTATAGCATTTTATTTCACAAAACTGCATTGAAGTCAATGGGAATTTCATGTTTTGTTCTATTATAGCGCCACCAAGAGGCTGAGTCCCACCATCTTTTTTACATGTCCTCAGAGTGAGCTCATACATATGTGTGTCGATTTTGGTGAAAATATCTCAATTCGCTTCGGAGTTATAGACATTTATATGAAAAAACATGTAAAAAATGACTGACACATGACTTTGTTTGGAATTTACTACCCCTAAACATCAATATTTTCGCATTTGGGCATTGGCGTATAGCTATCGACCTATGTTTCCAAACTTCTGACGGTGGTTTCATCTCGATCGGACTAGCGGTTTCAAAGATATAGCCAAATGTTTTTTAAGCGCTAAATCACAACGCTACACAAACCGTAAGGCGAAACCTAGCATGTTTGGTATCATAGGACTCGGCAACGATTCAGGAGTCTAAAAAGATGAGTTTCGTGAAAATAAGTCGACCACACCCAAAGTTATAAGCATTTTAAAAAAAAAATTCACCACTAGGTGGCGCTGTTTCGAAACTTCTCAGGCTCATTCAGGGCATTGTGCTGATGACCCATACCACGTTTCGTAACAATCTGTTCATGCGTTCTTAAAATACAGCATTTTAGCACAAAATTCAAAATGGCCGACAGTCAAAATGGCCGATATGGTAATATTGGATATCAGTCGACTCGGCATGTTACCCTGAATCTAACGAGACCAATTTTATGATTTTTGGACAAACTGTTCAGAAGTTATAAGCAAAAATAGCCATTTTTCATATCTCCGGACCAGTAGGTGGCGCTGCGCCGAAACACAGCATGTAGCCTCAGGTCATGCTTGTGATGACATGTACCAAGTTTGGTCTGAATCCGATAAAGCGTTGCGGAGATACGGCCTTACATCTGTTTTCGCAAGCGCTACGTAAAATGTATTCGTGGGTTTATCGAAAACTGTTAAGCGAATCAACTTGAATTCCATAACTTTTTGTCAGCATGGTCTGTAGATGATCTGGTTCAATTTTCGTGCAAATCGGACAAACCGTCTAGGACGAGTTCGAAAAAGTAGCTTTTTAGATAAATTCAAAATGGCGGCCATATTGTTATGACAGAAATGATGTCATAGGGTGCAATCGAATTGGCATGAGCTCAGGAATCAGAGAGAAAAATAATTGTGTTGATTGGCCTTACGGTTCAAAAGTTATTAGCAAAATAAAAGTGAAACTTTGGACAGGTGGTGGCGCTAGAGGGAATGACTTAGACACACCAAAATTGGTGTATTTAATGTTGGGACTGTCCTCTATCAGAATGTCAAACCAAAACAACTTTCCCGCATTCGGTTCTATGGGCTGCCATAGACTCCCAGTTGGAAGAAGGAAGAATAATAATAATAAGAACGGGAACAGATACAATAGGTGCCTACGCACCTTCGGTGCTTGGCCCCTAATAATAATAATAATAAGAAACGGAACAGATACAATAGGTGCCTCCGCACCTTCGGTGCTTGGCCCCTAATAAATATAGCTGCAAGCAGCAATTACCGGGGCCAAGCAGAATAAGACGACAAGACATGCCAACATGTCTGAAAGTGTCAGACCAACTGCAACAATGAGCAATTAAAGACATTTAAAGAGGATTTTAGGCGAA
This sequence comes from Abramis brama, assembly GCF_963993115.1. Taxonomy (NCBI): domain Eukaryota; kingdom Metazoa; phylum Chordata; class Actinopteri; order Cypriniformes; family Leuciscidae; genus Abramis; species Abramis brama. Next base: position 117,816 of record NW_028156020.1, on the reverse strand, counting down.
ATGGCTGAAAAATCATGTAAAAAGTGATTCAAAATATGATTTAATGGATTGTCACTTTTGACCAAAAGGTGGCGCTGTTACGAAATTGATGTGGTGTGGTCAGAGTAAGGAGACAGTGACACATACAAAGTTTTGTGTCAATATGTCGAGGCATTGCAGATATAAAGCCTGAATAGTCATTTTGGCATCATGCCTCAACTTTGCTGCTGTGCTATACGAAAACGGTTTCATCAATCGACACGAAATCCATAACTTTTTGTCGGCACAGTCTGGAGATGATACGATTCGATTTTGGTGAAAATCGGACAAACGGTCTAGGAGGAGTTCGAAAAAGTAGGTTTTGAATGAAAATCAAGATGGCGGACAGGAAGTTTGGCCAAATAAGGAAAACTTGGTATCTATGTTCTCGGCTTGACCCAATGAATCTATTAAGACCAGTGGCATTTCAATAGCCAGATGTATTCAAAAGTTATTAGCCTTTTTGGAAATTTTGTTATAACTTTTGACCACTAGGTGGCGCTGTCTTGAAATATTTTGGTTGCCTTCAGGGGATGGTGCTGATGACACAATCTGAGTTTCGTAATATTACACCAATGCATTTGTTTAGTATAGCATTTTATTTCACAAAACTGTATTGAAGTCAATGGGAATTTCATATTTTGTTCAATTATAGCGCCACCAAGAGGCTCAGTCCCACAATTTTTTTTACGTGTCCTCAGAGTGAGCCCATACATATGTGTGTCAATTTTGGTGAAAATATCTCAATTCGCTTCGGAGTTATAGACATTTATATGAAAAAACACGAAAAAAATGACTGACACATGACTTTGATTGGAAATTAGTACCCCTAAACATCAATATTTTCGCATTTGGGCATTGGCATATAGCTATCGACCTATGTTTCCAAACTTCTGACGGTGGTTTCGTCTCGATCGGACTAGCGGTTTCAAAGATATAGCCAAATGTTTTTTAAGCGCTAAATCACAACGCTACACAAACCGTAAGGCGAAACCTAGCATGTTTGGTATCGTAGGACTCGGCAACGATTCAGGAGTCTAAAAAGATGAGTTTCGTGAAAATAAGTCGACCACACCCAAAGTTATAAGCATTTGGAAAAAAAAATTCACCACTAGGTGGCGCTGTTTCGAAACTTCTCAGGCTCATTCAGGGCATCGTGCTGATGACCCATACCACGTTTCGTAACAATCCGTTCATGCGTTCATAAAATACAGAATTTTAGCACAAAATTCAAAATGGCCGACAGCCAAAATGACCGATATGGCAAAATTGGATATCAGTCGACTCGGCATGTTGCCCTGAATCTAACGAGACCAATTGTATGATTTTTGGACAAACTGTTCAGAAGTTATAAGCAAAAATAGCCATTTTTCATATCTCCGGACCAGTAGGTGGCGCTGCGCCGAAACACAGCATGTAGCCTCAGGTCATGCTTGTGAGTACAAGTACCAAGTTTGGTCTGAATACGATAAACCGTTGCGGAGATACGGCCTTACGACTGTTTTTGCTAGCGCTACGTAAAATGTATTCGTGCGTTTATCGAAAACGGTTTGACGAATCCATTTGAATTCCATAACTTTTTGTCAGCACTACCTGAAGATGATCTGGTTCAATTTTCGTGCAAATCGGACAAACCGTCTAGGACGAGTTCGAAAAAGTAGCTTTTTTTGAAAATTCAAGATGGTGGCCATATTTTTATGACGGCAAATGACGTCATAGGGTGCAATCGAATCGCCATGAGCTCAGGAATCAGAGGAAAAAAGAATTTCGCTGATTGGCCTTACGGTTCAAAAGTTATTAGCAAAATAAAAGTGAAACTTTGGACAGGTGGTGGCGCTAGAGGGAATGACTTAGAAACACCAAAATTGGTGTATTTAATGTTGAGACGGTCCTCTATCAGAATGTCAAACCAAAACAACTTTCCCGCAATTTGTTCTATGGGCTGCCATAGACTCCCATGGCGGAAGAAGAAGAAGAAGAAGAAGAAGAAGAATAATAATAAGAACGGGAACAGATACAATAGGTGCCTCCGCACCTTCGGTGCTTGGCCCCTAATAAGAACGGGAACAGATACAATAGGTGCCTCCGCACCTTCGGTGCTTGGCCCCTAATAATAATAATAATAATAAGAAACGGAACAGATACAATAGGTGCCTCCGCACCTTCGGTGCTTGGCCCCTAATAACAAGCAGCAATTATCGGGGCCAAGCGCAAGCAGACGACAGGATATGCCAACATGGCTGAAGGTGTCAGACCAACTGCAACAATGAGCAATTAAATACATTTAAAGAGGATTTTAGGCGAAATGGCTGAAAAATCATATAAAAAGTCATTCGAAATATGATTTAATGGATTATCACTTTCGACCAATCTGTGGCGCAGTTACAAAACTGATGTGATGTGGTCAGAGTGAAGTGACAATGACACATACAAAGTTTGGTGTCAATATGTCAAGGCATTGCAGAGATAAAGCCTGAATAGTGCTTTTAGCATCATGCCTCAACTTTGCTGCTACGCTATACGAAAACGGTTTCGTCTATAGACACGAAATCCATAACTTTTAGTCAGCACAGTCTGGAGATGATACGATTCGATTTTGGTGAAAATCGGACAAACGGTCTAGGAGGAGTTCGAAAAAGTAGGTTTTGACTGAAAATCAAGATGGCGGACAGGAAGCTAGGCCAAATAAGGAAACCTTGGTATCTATGTTCTCGTCTTGACCCAAGGAATCTATTAAGACCAGTTGCATTACAATAGGCCAACTTATTCAAAAGTTATTAGCAGTTTTGTAAATTTTGTTATAACTTTTGACCACTAGGTGGCACTGTCTCGAAATATTTTGGGTACCTTCAGGGGATGGTGCTGATGGCACATTTTGAGTTTCGTAATATTACACCAATGCATTTGTTTAGTATAGCATTTTATTTCACAAAACTGCATTGAAGTCAATGGGAATTTCATGTTTTGTTCTATTATAGCGCCACCAAGAGGCTGAGTCCCACCATCTTTTTTACATGTCCTCAGAGTGAGCTCATACATATGTGTGTCGATTTTGGTGAAAATATCTCAATTCGCTTCGGAGTTATAGACATTTATATGAAAAAACATGTAAAAAATGACTGACACATGACTTTGTTTGGAATTTACTACCCCTAAACATCAATATTTTCGCATTTGGGCATTGGCATATAGCTATCGACCTATGTTTCCAAACTTCTGACGGTGGTTTCATCTCGATCGGACTAGCGGTTTCAAAGATATAGCCAAATGTTTTTTAAGCGCTAAATCACAACGCTACACAAACCGTAAGGCGAAACCTAGCATGTTTGGTATCATAGGACTCGGCAACGATTCAGGAGTCTAAAAAGATGAGTTTCGTGAAAATAAGTCGACCACACCCAAAGTTATAAGCATTTGAAAAAAAAAATTCACCACTAGGTGGCGCTGTTTCGAAACTTCTCAGGCTCATTCAGGGCATTGTGCTGATGACCCATACCACGTTTCGTAACAATCTGTTCATGCGTTCTTAAAATACAGCATTTTAGCACAAAATTCAAAATGGCCGACAGTCAAAATGGCCGATATGGTAATATTGGATATCAGTCGACTCGGCATGTTACCCTGAATCTAACGAGACCAATTTTATGATTTTTGGACAAACTGTTCAGAAGTTATAAGCAAAAATAGCCATTTTTCATATCTCCGGACCAGTAGGTGGCGCTGCGCCGAAACACAGCATGTAGCCTCAGGTCATGCTTGTGATGACATGTACCAAGTTTGGTCTGAATCCGATAAAGCGTTGCGGAGATACGGCCTTACATCTGTTTTCGCAAGCGCTACGTAAAATGTATTCGTGGGTTTATCGAAAACTGTTAAGCGAATCAACTTGAATTCCATAACTTTTTGTCAGCATGGTCTGTAGATGATCTGGTTCAATTTTCGTGCAAATCGGACAAACCGTCTAGGACGAGTTCGAAAAAGTAGCTTTTTAGATAAATTCAAAATGGCGGCCATATTGTTATGACAGAAATGATGTCATAGGGTGCAATCGAATTGGCATGAGCTCAGGAATCAGAGAGAAAAATAATTGTGTTGATTGGCCTTACGGTTCAAAAGTTATTAGCAAAATAAAAGTGAAACTTTGGACAGGTGGTGGCGCTAGAGGGAATGACTTAGACACACCAAAATTGGTGTATTTAATGTTGGGACTGTCCTCTATCAGAATGTCAAACCAAAACAACTTTCCCGCATTCGGTTCTATGGGCTGCCATAGACTCCCAGTTGGAAGAAGGAAGAATAATAATAATAAGAACGGGAACAGATACAATAGGTGCCTACGCACCTTCGGTGCTTGGCCCCTAATAATAATAATAAGAAACGGAACAGATACAATAGGTGCCTCCGCACCTTCGGTGCTTGGCCCCTAATAATAAGAAACGGAACAGATACAATAGGTGCCTCCGCACCTTCGGTGCTTGGCCCCTAATAAGAAACGGAACAGATACAATAGGTGCCTCCGCACCTTCGGTGCTTGGCCCCTAAATATAGCTGCAAGCAGCAATTACCGGGGCCAAGCAGAATAAGACGACAAGACATGCCGACATGTCTGAAAGTGTCAGACCAACTGCAACAATGAGCAATTAAAGACATTTAAAGAGGATTTTAGACGAAATGGCTGAAAAATCATAGAAACAGTAATTAAAAATATGATTTAATGGATTATCACTTTCGACAAATAGGTGGCGCAGTTACAAAACTGATGTGATGTGGTCAGAGTGAGGAGACAATGACACATACAAAGTTTGGTGTCAATATGTCAAGGCATTGCAGAGATAAAGCCTGAATAGTGCTATTAGCATCATGCCTCAAATTTGCTGCTGCGCTATACGAAAACGGTTTCGTCAATTGACACGAAATCCATAACTTTTAGTCGGCACAGTCTGGGGATGATACGATTCGATTTTGGTGAAAATCGGACAAACGGTGTGGGAGGAGTTCGAAAAAGTAGGTTTTGAATGAAAATAGCATTTTATCTCACAAAACTGTATTGAAGTCAATGGGAATTTCATGTTTTGTTCTATTATAGCGCCACCAAGAGGCTCAGTCCCACAATTTTTTTTACGTGTCCTCAGAGTGAGCCCATACATATGTGTGTCAGTTTTGGTGAAAATATCTCAATTTGCTTTAGAGTTATAAACATTTATATGAAAAAACACGTAAAAAATGACTGACACATGACTTTGTTTGAATTTTACTACCCCTAAACATCAATATTTTCGCATTTGGGCATTGGCGTATTGCTATCGACCTATGTTTCCAAACTTCTGACGGTGGTTTCGTCTCGATCGGACAAGCGGTTTCGAAGATATAGCCTAATGTTTTTTAAGCGCTAAATCACAACGCTACACAAACCGTAAGGCGAAACCTAGCATGTTTGGTATCGTAGGACTCGGCAAGGTTTCAGGAGTCTAATTAGATGAGTCTCGTGAAAATAAGTCGACCGCACCCAAAGTTATAAGCATTTGAAAAAAAAAATTCCCCACTAGGTGGCGCTGTTTCGAAACTTCTCACACTCCTTCAGGACATCGTGCTGATGACCCATGCCAAGTTTCGTAACAATCCGTTCATGCGTTCATAAAATACAGCATTTTAGCACATAATTCAAAATGGCCGACAGTCAAAATGGCCGATATGGTAAAATTGGATATCAGTCGACTCGGCATGTCGCCCTGAATCTAACGAGACCAATTTTATGATTTTTGGACAAACTGTTCAGAAGTTATAAGCAAAAATAGCCATTTTTCATATCTCCGGACCAGTAGGTGGCGCTGCGCCGAAACGCAGCATGTAGCCTCAGGTCATGCTTGTGATGACATGTACCAAGTTTGGTCTGAATACGATAAACCGTTGCAGAGATACAGCCTTACGACTGTTTTTGCAGGCGCTACGTAAAATTTGTTCGTGCGTTTATTGAAAACGGTTTGACGAATCAATTTGAATTCCATAACTTTTGGTCAGCACTGCCTGAAGATGATCTGGTTCAATTTTCGTGCAAATCGGACAAACCGTCTAGGACGAGTTCGAAAAAGTAGCTTTTTCAGAAAATTAAAAATGGCGGCCATATTTATATGACGGAAAATGACGTCATAGGGTGCAATCGAATCGGCATGAGCTCAGAAATAAGAGGAAAAAAGAATTTTGTTGATTGGCCTTACGGTTCAAAAGTTATTAGCAAAATAAAAGTGAAACTTTGGACAGGTGGTGGCGCTAGAGGGAATGACTTAGAAACACAAAAATTGGTGTATTTAATGTTGGGACTGTCCTCTATCAGAATGTCAAACCAAAACAACTTTCCCGCAATCGGTTCTATGGGCTGCCATAGACGCCCAGTCGGAAGAAGAATAATAATAATAAGAACCGGAACAAACACAATAGGTGCCTCCGCACCTTCGGTGCTTGGCCCCTAATAAGAACGGGAACAGATACAATAGGTGCCTCCGCACCTTCGGTGCTTGGCCCCTAATAATAATAAATATAGCTGCAAGCAGCCATTACCGGGGCCAAGCACAATAAGACGACAAGACATGCCGACATGTCTGAAAGTGTCAGACCAACTGCAACAATGAGCAATTAAAGACATTTAAAGAGGATTTTAGGCAAAATGCCTGAAAAATCATAGAAACAATAATTAAAAATATGATTTGATGGATTATCACTTTCGACCAATAGGTGGCGCAGTTACAAAACTGATGTGATGTGGTCAGAGTGAAGTTACAATGACACATACAAAGTTTGGTGTCAATATGTCAAGGCATTGCAGAGATAAAGCCTTAATTAATGCTATTAGCATCATGCCTCAACTTTGCTGCTGCGCTATACGAAAACGGTTTCGTCTATCGACACGAAATCCATAACTTTTAGTCGGCACGGTCTGGAGATGATACGATTCGATTTTGGTGAAAATCGGACAAACGGTCTAGGAGGAGTTCGAAAAAGTAGGTTTTGAATGAAAATCAAGATGGCGGACAAGAAGTTTGACCAAATAAGGAAAATTTGGTATCTATGTTCTCGGCTTGACCCAAGGAATCTATTAAGACCAGTGGCATTTACATAGGCCGATGTATTCAAAAGTTATTAGCAGTTTTGGAAATGTTGTTATAACTTTTGACCACTAGGTGGCGCTGTCTCTAAATATTTTGGGTACCTTCAGGGGATGGTGCTGATGGCACATTCTGAGTTTCGTAATATTACACCAATGCATTTGTTTAGTATAGCATTTTATTTCACAAAACTGCATTGAAGTCAATGGGAATTTCATGTTTTGTTCTATTATAGCGCCACCAAGAGGCTCAGTCCCACCATTTTTTTTATGTGTCCTCAGAGTGAGCCCATACATATATGTGTCGATTTTGGTGCAAAAATCTCAATTTGCTTCGGAGTTATAGACATTTATATGAAAAAACACGAAAAAAATGACTGACACATGACTTTGATTGAATATTACTACCCCTAAACATCAATATTTTCGCATTTGGGCATTGGCGTATAGCTATCGACCTATGTTTCCAAACTTCTGACGGTGGTTTCGTCTCGATCGGACAAGCGGTTTCGAAGATATAGCCAAATGTTTTTTAAGCGCTAAATCACAACGCTACACAAACCGTTAGGCGAAACCTAACATGTTTGGTATCGTTGGACTCGGCAACGATTCAGGAGTCCAATGAGATGAGTTTCGTGAAAATAAGTCGATCACACCCAAAGTTATAAGCTTTTGAAAAAAAAAATTCACCACTAGGTGGCGCTGTTACGAAACTTCTCACACTCCTTCAGGACATCGTGTTGATGACCCATACCAAGTTTCGTAACAATCTGTTCATGCGTTGTTAAAATACAGCATTTTAGCACAAAATTCAAAATGGCCGACAGTCAAAATGGCCGATATGGCAAAATTGGATATCAGTCGACTCGGCATGTCGTCCTGAATCTATCAAGACCAATTTTATGATTTTTGGACAAACTGTTCAGAAGTTATAAGCAAAAATATCCATTTTTCATATCTCCGGACCAGTAGGTGGCGCTGCGCCGAAACGCAGCATGTAGCCTCAGGTCATGCTTGTGAGTATATGTACCAAGTTTGGTCTGAATACGATAAACCGTTGCGGAGATACAGCCTTACGACTGTTTTTGCTAGGGCTACGTAAAATGTATTCGTGCGTTTATCAAAAACGGTTTGACGAATCAATTTGAATTCCATAACTTTTGGTCAGCACTGCCTGAAGATGATCTGGTTCAATTTTCGTGCAAATCGGACAAACCGTCTAGGACGAGTTCGAAAAAGTAGCTTTTTCAGCCCATTAAAAATGGCGGCCATATTTATAAGCCGGAAAATGACGTCATAGGGTGCAATCGAATCGGCATGAGCTCGGGAATCAGAGGAAAAAAGAATTTTGTTGATTGGCCAAACGGTTCAAAAGTTATTAGCAAAATAAAAGTGAAATTTTGGACAGTTGGTGGCGCTAGAGGGATTGGTTTTAAGACACCAAATTTGGTATGGTGACTTTTTGGACTGTCCTCTATCATTGTGCCAAATTTCATAACTTTCCCGCAATCGGTTCTATGGGCTGCCATAGACTCCCATGGCGGAAGAAGAATAATAATAATAATAAATATAGCTGCAAGCAGCCATTACCGGGGCCAAGCAGAATAAGACGACAAGACATGCCAACATATCTGAAAGTGTCAGACCAACTGCAACAATGAGCAATTAAAGACATTTAAAGAGGATTTTAGGCGAAATGGCTGAAAAATCATGTAAAAAGTGATTCAAAATATGATTTAATGGATTGTCACTTTTGACCAAAAGGTGGCGCTGTTACGAAATTGATGTGGTGTGGTCAGAGTAAGGAGACAGTGACGCATACAAAGTTTTGTGTCAATATGTCGAGGCATTGCAGATATAAAGCCTGAATAGTCATTTTGGCATCATGCCTCAACTTTTCTGCTGTGCTATACGAAAACGGTTTCATCAATCGACACGAAATCCATAACTTTTTGTCGGCACAGTCTGGAGATGATACGATTCGATTTTGGTGAAAATCGGACAAACGGTCTAGGAGGAGTTTGAAAAAGTAGGTTTTGAATGAAAATCAAGATGGCGGACAGGAAGTTTGGCCAAATAAGGAAAACTTGGTATCTATGTTCTCGGCTTGACCCAAGGAATCTATTAAGACCCGTGGCATTTCAATAGCCAGATTTATTCAAAAGTTATTAGCCTTTTTGGAAATTTTGTTATAACTTTTGACCACTAGGTGGCGCTGTCTTGAAATATTTTGGTTGCCTTCAGGGGATGGTGCTGATGACACAATCTGAGTTTCGTAATATTACACCAATGCATTTGTTTAGTATAGCATTTTATTTCACAAAACTGTATTGAAGTCAATGGGAATTTCATATTTTGTTCAATTATAGCGCCACCAAGAGGCTCAGTCCCACAATTTTTTTTACGTGTCCTCAGAGTGAGCCCATACATATGTGTGTCAATTTTGGTGAAAATATCTCAATTCGCTTCGGAGTTATAGACATTTATATGAAAAAACACGAAAAAAATGACTGACACATGACTTTGATTGGAAATTAGTACCCCTAAACATCAATATTTTCGCATTTGGGCATTGGCGTATAGCTATCGACCTATGTTTCCAAACTTCTGACGGTGGTTTCGTCTCGATTGGACTAGCGGTTTCAAAGATATAGCCAAATGTTTTTTAAGCGCTAAATCACAACGCTACACAAACCGTAAGGCGAAACCTAGCATGTTTGGTATCGTAGGACTCGGCAACGATTCAGGAGTCTAAAAAGATGAGTTTCGTGAAAATAAGTCGACCACACCCAAAGTTATAAGCATTTGAAAAAAAAAATTCACCACTAGGTGGCGCTGTTTCGAAACTTCTCAGGCTCATTCAGGGCATTGTGCTGATGACCCATACCACGTTTCGTAACAATCCGTTCATGCGTTCATAAAATACAGAATTTTAGCACAAAATTCAAAATGGCCGACAGCCAAAATGACCGATATGGTCAAATTGGATATCAGTCGACTCGGCATGTCGCCCTGAATCTAACAAGACCAATTTTATGATTTTTGGACAAACTGTTCAGAAGTTATAAGCAAAAATAGCCATTTTTCATATCTCCGGTCCAGTAGGTGGCGCTGCGCCGAAACGCAGCATGTAGCCTCAGGTCATGCTTGTGAGTACATGTACCAAGTTTGGTCTGAATACGATAAACCGTTGCGGAGATACGGCCTTACGACTGTTTTTGCAGGCGCTACGTAAAATTAGTTTGAGCGTTTATCGAAAACGGTTTGACGAATCAATTTGAATTCCATAACTTTTTGTCAGCACTACCTGAAGATGATCTGGTTCAATTTTCGTGCAAATCGGACAAACCGTCTAGGACGAGTTCGAAAAAGTAGGTTTTACAAAAAATTCAAAATGGCGGACATATTTTTATGACGCAAAATGACGTCATATGGTGCAATCGAATTGCCATGAGCTCAGGAATCAGAAGAAAAAAGAATTTTGTTGATTGGCCTTACGGTTCAAAAGTTATTAGCAAAATAAAAGTGAAACTTTGGACAGTTGGTGGCGCTAGAGGGAATGACTTAGACACACCAAAATTGGTGAATTTAATGTTGGGACTGTCCTCTATCAGAATGTCAAACCAAAACAACTTTCCCGCAATCGGTTCTATGGGCTGCCATAGACTCCCAGAGCGGAAGAATAATAATAATAATAATAATAAATATAGCTGCAAGCAGCAATTATCGGGGCCAAGCGCAAGCAGACGACAGGATATGCCAACATGGCTGAAGGTGTCAGACCAACTGCAACAATGAGCAATTAAATACATTTAAAGAGGATTTTAGGCGAAATGGCTGAAAAATCATATAAAAAGTCATTCGAAATATGATTTAATGGATTATCACTTTCGACCAATCTGTGGCGCAGTTACAAAACTGATGTGATGTGGTCAGAGTGAAGTGACAATGACACATACAAAGTTTGGTGTCAATATGTCAAGGCATTGCAGAGATAAAGCCTGAATAGTGCTTTTAGCATCATGCCTCAACTTTGCTGCTACGCTATACGAAAACGGTTTCGTCTATAGACACGAAATCCATAACTTTTAGTCAGCACAGTCTGGAGATGATACGATTCGATTTTGGTGAAAATCGGACAAACGGTCTAGGAGGAGTTCGAAAAAGTAGGTTTTGACTGAAAATCAAGATGGCGGACAGGAAGCTAGGCCAAATAAGGAAACCTTGGTATCTATGTTCTCGTCTTGACCCAAGGAATCTATTAAGACCAGTTGCATTACAATAGGCCAACTTATTCAAAAGTTATTAGCAGTTTTGTAAATTTTGTTATAACTTTTGACCACTAGGTGGCACTGTCTCGAAATATTTTGGGTACCTTCAGGGGATGGTGCTGATGGCACATTTTGAGTTTCGTAATATTACACCAATGCATTTGTTTAGTATAGCATTTTATTTCACAAAACTGCATTGAAGTCAATGGGAATTTCATGTTTTGTTCTATTATAGCGCCACCAAGAGGCTGAGTCCCACCATCTTTTTTACATGTCCTCAGAGTGAGCTCATACATATGTGTGTCGATTTTGGTGAAAATATCTCAATTCGCTTCGGAGTTATAGACATTTATATGAAAAAACATGTAAAAAATGACTGACACATGACTTTGTTTGGAATTTACTACCCCTAAACATCAATATTTTCGCATTTGGGCATTGGCGTATAGCTATCGACCTATGTTTCCAAACTTCTGACGGTGGTTTCATCTCGATCGGACTAGCGGTTTCAAAGATATAGCCAAATGTTTTTTAAGCGCTAAATCACAACGCTACACAAACCGTAAGGCGAAACCTAGCATGTTTGGTATCATAGGACTCGGCAACGATTCAGGAGTCTAAAAAGATGAGTTTCGTGAAAATAAGTCGACCACACCCAAAGTTATAAGCATTTGAAAAAAAAAATTCACCACTAGGTGGCGCTGTTTCGAAACTTCTCAGGCTCATTCAGGGCATTGTGCTGATGACCCATACCACGTTTCGTAACAATCTGTTCATGCGTTCTTAAAATACAGCATTTTAGCACAAAATTCAAAATGGCCGACAGTCAAAATGGCCGATATGGTAATATTGGATATCAGTCGACTCGGCATGTTACCCTGAATCTAACGAGACCAATTTTATGATTTTTGGACAAACTGTTCAGAAGTTATAAGCAAAAATAGCCATTTTTCATATCTCCGGACCAGTAGGTGGCGCTGCGCCGAAACACAGCATGTAGCCTCAGGTCATGCTTGTGATGACATGTACCAAGTTTGGTCTGAATCCGATAAAGCGTTGCGGAGATACGGCCTTACATCTGTTTTCGCAAGCGCTACGTAAAATGTATTCGTGGGTTTATCGAAAACTGTTAAGCGAATCAACTTGAATTCCATAACTTTTTGTCAGCATGGTCTGTAGATGATCTGGTTCAATTTTCGTGCAAATCGGACAAACCGTCTAGGACGAGTTCGAAAAAGTAGCTTTTTAGATAAATTCAAAATGGCGGCCATATTGTTATGACAGAAATGATGTCATAGGGTGCAATCGAATTGGCATGAGCTCAGGAATCAGAGAGAAAAATAATTGTGTTGATTGGCCTTACGGTTCAAAAGTTATTAGCAAAATAAAAGTGAAACTTTGGACAGGTGGTGGCGCTAGAGGGAATGACTTAGACACACCAAAATTGGTGTATTTAATGTTGGGACTGTCCTCTATCAGAATGTCAAACCAAAACAACTTTCCCGCATTCGGTTCTATGGGCTGCCATAGACTCCCAGTTGGAAGAAGGAAGAATAATAATAATAAGAACGGGAACAGATACAATAGGTGCCTACGCACCTTCGGTGCTTGGCCCCTAATAATAATAATAATAATAAATATAGCTGCAAGCAGCAATTACCGGGGCCAAGCAGAATAAGACGACAAGACATGCCAACATGTCTGAAAGTGTCAGACCAACTGCAACAATGAGCAATTAAAGACATTTAAAGAGGATTTTAGGCGAAATGGCTGAAAAATCATGTAAAAAGTGATTCAAAATATGATTTAATGGATTGTCACTTTTGACCAAAAGGTGGCGCTGTTACGAAATTGATGTGGTGTGGTCAGAGTAAGGAGACAGTGACACATACAAAGTTTTGTGTCAATATGTCGAGGCATTGCAGATATAAAGCCTGAATAGTCATTTTGGCATCATGCCTCAACTTTGCTGCTGTGCTATACGAAAACGGTTTCATCAATCGACACGAAATCCATAACTTTTTGTCGGCACAGTCTGGAGATGATACGATTCGATTTTGGTGAAAATCGGACAAACGGTCTAGGAGGAGTTCGAAAAAGTAGGTTTTGAATGAAAATCAAGATGGCGGACAGGAAGTTTGGCCAAATAAGGAAAACTTGGTATCTATGTTCTCGGCTTGACCCAAGGAATCTATTAAGAACCGTGGAATTTCAATAGCCAGATTTATTCAAAAGTTATTAGCCTTTTTGGAAATTTTGTTATAACTTTTGACCACTAGGTGGCGCTGTCTTGAAATATTTTGGTTGCCTTCAGGGGATGGTGCTGATGACACAATCTGAGTTTCGTAATATTACACCAATGCATTTGTTTAGTATAGCATTTTATTTCACAAAACTGTATTGAAGTCAATGGGAATTTCATATTTTGTTCAATTATAGCGCCACCAAGAGGCTCAGTCCCACAATTTTTTTTACGTGTCCTCAGAGTGAGCCCATACATATGTGTGTCAATTTTGGTGAAAATATCTCAATTCGCTTCGGAGTTATAGACATTTATATGAAAAAACACGAAAAAAATGACTGACACATGACTTTGATTGGAAATTAGTACCCCTAAACATCAATATTTTCGCATTTGGGCATTGGTGTTTAGCTATCGACCTATGTTTCCAAACTTCTGACGGTGGTTTCGTCTCGATCGGACTAGCGGTTTCAAAGATATAGCCAAATGTTTTTTAAGCGCTAAATCACAACGCTACACAAACCGTAAGGCGAAACCTAGCATGTTTGGTATCGTAGGACTCGGCAACGATTCAGGAGTCTAAAAAGATGAGTTTCGTGAAAATAAGTCGACCACACCCAAAGTTATAAGCATTTGAAAAAAAAAATTCACCACTAGGTGGCGCTGTTTCGAAACTTCTCAGGCTCATTCAGGGCATTGTGCTGATGACCCATACCACATTTCGTAACAATCCGTTCATGCGTTCATAAAATACAGAATTTTAGCACAAAATTCAAAATGGCCGACAGCCAAAATGACCGATATGGTCAAATTGGATATCAGTCGACTCGGCATGTTGCCCTGAATCTAACGAGACCAATTGTATGATTTTTGGACAAACTGTTCAGAAGTTATAAGCAAAAATAGCCATTTTTCATATCTCCGGACCAGTAGGTGGCGCTGCGCCGAAACACAGCATGTAGCCTCAGGTCATGCTTGTGAGTACAAGTACCAAGTTTGGTCTGAATACGATAAACCGTTGCGGAGATACGGCCTTACGACTGTTTTTGCTAGCGCTACGTAAAATGTATTTGTGCGTTTATTGAAAACGGTTTGACGAATCCATTTGAATTCCATAACTTTTTGTCAGCACTACCTGAAGATGATCTGGTTCAATTTTCGTGCAAATCGGACAAACCGTCTAGGACGAGTTCGAAAAAGTAGCTTTTTTTGAAAATTCAAGATGGCGGCCATATTTTTATGACGGCAAATGACGTCATAGGGTGCAATCGAATCGCCATGAGCTCAGGAATCAGAGGAAAAAAGAATTTCGCTGATTGGCCTTACGGTTCAAAAGTTATTAGCAAAATAAAAGTGAAACTTTGGACAGGTGGTGGCGCTAGAGGGAATGACTTAGAAACACCAAAATTGGTGTATTTAATGTTGAGACGGTCCTCTATCAGAATGTCAAACCAAAACAACTTTCCCGCAATCGGTTCTATGGGCTGCCATAGACTCCCATGGCGGAAGAATAATAATAATAATAATAATAATAATAATAAGAAACGGAACAGATACAATAGGTGCCTCCGCACCTTCGGTGCTTGGCCCCTAATAAGAAACGGAACAGATACAATAGGTGCCTCCGCACCTTCGGTGCTTGGCCCCTAATAATAAGAACGCGAACAAAAACAATAGGTGCCTCCGCACCTTCGGTGCTTGGCCCCTAATAATAATAAGAACGCGAACAAAAACAATAGGTGCCTCCGCACCTTCGGTGCTTGGCCCCTAATAATAATAATAATAAGAAACGGAACAGATACAATAGGTGCCTCCGCACCTTCGGTGCTTGGCCCCTAATAAGAACGGGAACAGATACAATAGGTGCCTCCGCACCTTCGGTGCTTGGCCCCTAATAATAATAAGTATGCAAGAGAACACTAATGATGCCTTGCCTTTGGCAAGCACCATTAATAAGTATGGAGGATAACAATAGTGATGCCTTGCTTTCAGCAAGCACCACTAATAATAATAAGTATGCAAGAGAACACTAATGATGCCTTGCCTTTGGCAAGCACCATTAATAAGTATGCAAGAGAACAATAGTGATGCCTTGCTTTCAGCAAGCACCACTAAAAATAAGTATGAGCAATAACAATAGTGATGCTTTCAAAAAAGCACCACTAATAAGTATGAGCAATAACAATAGTGATGCTTTTAAAAAAGCACCACTAATAATAATAAGTTTAAATAGGATTTCAGTAAGTTGGCTTTCCCAAGCCAACTTAATAAGTTTAAATAGGATTTCAGTAAGTTGGCTTTCCCAAGCCAACTTAATAAGTTTAAATAGGATTTCAGTAAGTTGGCTCTCTCAAGCCAACTTAATAATAATAATAATAAGTTTAACCCTCTGAGATCGACAAACGTGCGGGCGCGTTTTGCTGGATTTTCTCCACATTGTAGCACTATAAACTTAAATTACTCCGTCATTTATGGTCATACAGAAAAAAGAAATATAAAAAAAGAATCTGTGATATTTCTCCTTTTGTATGTGTCCACTTACAATCAAATCAAAACAGTGTATTTTGTAAAATAAAGAAAATAAACAGGGTGTGCGTTCTGCCTCTCCGTCGCGGTGAACTTTTTTTTCTTGAGCACGTCTATAAACTGAAACAAAACTCAGCGAATACTTGTCACACATTTATGAGCCATATACCTTTATAAACATTTAAGTGTGTACTTTTAAATGATCAGATTCAAAACGAAAACAAATATTCTCTGTTTAAGTAATTTGTATAAAACCAACAAGATGTCCAGCTTCTCAAACGCTTGCTCATTACAGTTAATTTGGCCACGCCCACTCGCGCAAAAGATATTCACATGCAAATCTCCACATGGAACGCGGACTCGCTCATTACCTCAACAACAAAACACTTCACTTCACTTTTCGTCGAGTTTGAAAGACGTGCCTGAGCTTACATTGGATTTAGGCTACCTCAGAAGAAGAAGAATGCGATTTGAAGACAAGAAAGATGTAAGGTAAGAAATTCTTACATATTAGTTTGTTATTGTTGCATAAATGTCACGTTGCAGTTGAACTGTTGCTAGATATATGGGGAATATTATAATATTTAGACCCGTGTTTACTGTTACTGTGTTTGTGGATATCTGCTCAAACGTAGATATGTATATGGTAACCATAATGTTTTATATTTGAGCGCGATCGCGTTTGAATGTTTAATATTTTGCTGCGCGATCGCGTTTCAATGTACCATATTTTGGATGAAAGCAAAACGCACCAAACGGTTTCATGTTTTTATTATTATCTCATTTCATATCATCATAACGGATGGAAACATTTGAATTAACATGATAATCAATATATTTTTCTCTAGCTTAGTTGTTACTGAAATCTTTTGGAAGATTTATACTGCTATAGGTAATTTATTGTTATTATTATTTTATCCGGCACTGCGCATATACCTTATGCCTACAAGGCACAACAAACCTGGTGTTCATTATATTATATATTGTTGGAAACATTTGTGTGTGTGTGTGTATTCTGTGAATTTTAAAAAGGAATTTTAAAAAGCAATTTTAACCAGAAAAATCTAATATTTATTTCCAAAATCGTGCAGGCCTTTCTCTTGATATCAGTATGTTCACTTTTTTTTTTTTCAGGGCCCAGATGCCACTGAGGACTTCAACATTCACATGAGTCTCTGTACGTGAACACGGTAAAGTGAAAATCTAGGAAATGAAAGGTATGTACAATGTTTTTAGGAATGGCACAAAGGTCTCTGTCTTTGAAGTGCTTTTTTGGCATTTGTTGTGTATCTTTGGGTTATGTTGTGTTGTAAATAAATCCAAACAATTTAAAAGCCATTCTTTTTTAAATTCTTTTTTCTGGTTATTTCTGTTACTTGTGACATTTTCATGGCTAAAGTCTAATTACACTGTATTCAGCACAAACTCTGCTACAATAATGTATCAGCAGCATGTATGTAAAAGTTTGTAGTTTTGAGATAATGACATTTATGCATGGTTTGTGAAAATACAAAAAAAAATTCTCACTGAAATAAGGCCATGAAATCCATACTGATTATTTCTTCACAAGACTTTTGAAAATTGTATGACGTAGCCTAGAATATTTGCTGCAAAACTATGTGAAAATCACCATGACTGCTCATTCAGATAAGACAATATATTGATTTAAAAATTTTACGACGTGTTTTGTGTGAAAAAGCTTTATGCGGGAGCTCATTAATATGTAAGCTCTTCACACCTGAGAAAGACAAAGAAGACAAAGAAAATGTTTTACATACATTTAAATCTCCTCATTTACAGTATTGTGCAAGGTTGCTCAGAATGATAGGGGCCTGATAGCTCCTAATAGGGCCGTTAGGGGAGGTTCTTTGTCTTTCTCAGGTGTGAAGAGCTTACATATTAATGAGCTCCCGCATTGTATTTTCACAAACCATGCATAAATGTCATTATCTCAAAACTACAAACTTTTACATACATGCTGCTGATACATTATTGTAGCAGAGTTTGTGCTGAATACAGTGTAATTAGACTTTAGCCATGAAAATGTCACAAGTAACAGAAATAACCAGAAATGTCAGAGCATGTCAGAACACCTCCAGGGCCCAGAAAACAGCTCAGACCTCAGAGGGTTAAATAGGATTTCAGTAAGTTGGCTCTCTCAAGCCAACTTAATAATAAGTATGAGCAATAACAATAGTGTTGCTTTGAAAAGCACCACTAATAATAATAATAATAATAAGTTTAAATAGGATTTCAGTAAGTTGGCTCTCTCAAGCCAACTTAATAAGTTTAAAAAGGATTTCAGTAAGTTGGCTGTCTCAAGCCAACTTAATAATAATAAGTTTAAATAGGATTTCAGTAAGTTGGCTCTCTCAAGTCAACTTAATAAGTTTAAATAGGATTTCAGTAAGTTGGCTCTCTCAAGCCAACTTAATAAGGATTTCAGTAAGTTGGCTTTCTCAAGCCAACTTAATTAGTATAAAGTTTAAATTAGTTTAAAGTTTAAATTAGTTTAAAGTTTAAAGTATTTTAAAGTTAAAAAGTTGTTGGGGGTTTTCTAGTGGGTTGCTAAGGTGTTCTGGGTGGTTGCTAGGGTCTTGCTAAGCGGTTGCTAGGGTGTTCTGGGTGGTTGCTAGGCTGTTGCTAGGGTGTTCTGGGTGGTTGCTAGGCGGTTGCTAGGGTATTCTGGTTGGTTGCTAGGGTGTTCTAGGTGGTTGCTAGGTGGTTGCTAGGCGGTTGCTAGGGTGTTCTGGGTGGTTGCTAGGGTGTTGCTAAGCGGTTGCTAGGGTATTTTGGGTGGTTGCTAGGCGGTTGCTAGGGTATTCTGGTTGGTTGCTAGGGTGTTCTGGGTGGTTGCTAGGCAGTTGCTAGGGTGTTCTGGGTGGTTGCTAGGGTGTTGCTAAGCGGTTGCTAGTGTATTTTGGGTGGCTGCAAGGGTGTTGCTATGCGGTTGCTAGGGTGTTCTGGGTGGTTGCTAGGCGGTTGCTAGGTTGTTTTGCGTGGTTGCTAGGCGGTTGCTAGGGTGTTCTGGGTGGTTGCTATGGTGTTGCTAGGTGGTTGCTAGGGTATTCTGGTTGGTTGCTAGGGTGTTCTGGGTGGTTGCTAGGGTGTTGCTAAGCGGTTGCTAGGGTATTTTGGTTGGTTGCTAGGCGGTTCTGGGTGGTTGCTATGGTGTTGCTAGGCGGTTGCTAGGCGGTTGCTATGGTGTTCTGGGTGGTTATGGTGTTGCTAGGCGGTTGCTAAGGTATTCTGGGTGGTTGCTAGGCGGTTGCTAGGGTTTTCTGGGTGGTTGCTATGGTGTTACTAGGTGGTTGGTAGTTGTCACAGATGGTTACTATGGAGTTTTTATAGAGTTCTTAGCATAATTTAGCACTTAACTAATCGCTATTAGCATGTAGCTATTTACTGCTAGCATGTGTAGCATGTTGGAAGTGCTGTTTGCTAGCATGAGTCAAAAGAGCCAAACCTCATCTCTATACGATGTTCTGATGCAGAGATATAGGTCTTGTAAAACGGTTGCTAGGTTTGCTTTGGTTGCTATGGAGTTGCTTGGGAGCTGGGAGCTTTAAACTTAAGAAGTTTAAAGTGGTTTGAAGTTTAAAGTAGTTTACGAGTTTTGAGATTATAAGTTTAAATGAGTTTAGAGTGTGTGTTCACACACACACACACACTCAGAGTTTATGAGTTTAGAGTTTATAAGTGTATAAATGGATGAGTTTATAAGTGTACAAGTTTTTGAGTTTAGTTTATAAGTTTAAATGAGTTTAGAGTTTATAAGTTTAACTAATCCATTTTTCTTTCTTTCTAATCCATCTTTCTTTATTTTTAACTAACTAATCCATCTCTTTCTTTCTAATCCATCTTTCTTTATTTTTAACTAACTAATCCATCTTTCTTTCTAACTAATCCATCTTTCTTTCTAACTAATCCATCTTTCTTTCTAACTAATCCATCTTTCTTTCTTTCTTTCTTTCTTTCTTTATTTTTTCTAACTAATCTCTCTTTCTCTTTCTGTTTTCTTTCTTTCTTTCTAATCAATTTTTCTTTCTCTCTTACTAATCTATCTTCCTAACTAATCAGTTTTTCTTTCATTCTAACTAATATATTTTTCTTTCTTTCTAATCCATCTTTCTTTATTTTTAACTAACTAATCCATCTTTCTTTCTAACTAATCCATCTTTCTTTCTAACTAATCCATCTTTCTTTCTTTCTTTCTTTCTTTCTTTCTTTCTTTCTTTCTTTCTTTCTTTTTTCTAACTAATCTCTCTTTCTCTTTCTGTTTTCTTTCTCTTTCTTTCTAATCAATTTTTCTTTCTCTCTTACTAATCTATCTTTCTATCAGTTTTTCTTTCATTCTAACTAATATATTTTCCTTTCTTTCTAATCCATCTTTCTTTATTTTTAACTAACTAATCCATCTTTCTTTCTTTCTTTCTGACTAATCCATCTTTCTTTCTTTCTAACTAAATTATTAATTAAACTTCAAACTACTTTAAACTTCAAACTACTATAAACTTCAAACTACTTTAAACTTCAAACTACTTTAAACTTCCTTCAAGCTCTCTGGTCCGGCTTTCTCAAGCCAACTTAAAGTTTGTCTCAACAAACTTTTTTTTCTAGTTATTATTATTATTCTGACCCTAAAATTTACAACTCAGCTTTAACTCTACATACTCCAAACTCGGCTCAGACCTTCAAACTGTTCTGACTCGAGTTGCTATATCTTTTCAGACTGATCAGACTAACGGTTTTCCTAAAAATGCCATAGACTTACATTGGGGAGTTCTAAAAAAGTCAAATCCAGATTCAAACTCACCAACCGACAAAAATTTAAATCTAAACACCTAGAAAACTAAATCAAACTGCCGTTCTATATACTACATGAGCCAATGAGACTCATTTAAACTAATAAACTCATCAATCTACTTTCAACTAATTAAAACTTTCAACTTTCAACTGATTTAAACTTTCAACTAATTTAAACTTTCAACTTTCAACTAATTTAAACTTATAACTTTGCTTATACACTTATAAACTCTAAACTCATAAACTCTGAGTGTATGTGTGTCTGAGTGAGTGTATGCGTGTGTGTTAGTGAGCGTTTCTGTGTGTGTGTGTGTGTCTGAGAGAAAGTGTGTGTATGTTTGTCTCAACAAACTTTTTTTTCTAGTTTTGATTAATATGCGCGAGGGAGAAGGAGCAAGGCAGCGCTCCTGTCGTGTTGTTTGAAGACGCGCGCGGCTGAGGCTTTTTCTCTGCTCGTTCTTATATGCAGGAAAAAAAAAAGAGATCCCGGCCGGTCTTGGAGCCCGAAACAGGAAAAGTTTAACATCTTATATCAAATTTTAAAACCCATTTAGTCAGAAACTTCATCCAACGTCATTCATTTGATGGATGCTCAAGTCCGATTTTATATATCCTCGAGTCCGAGTCCAAGCACGAGTCATCAGTCCGCGAGTCCAAGTCAAGTCATGAATCCAGTCTCGAGTCAGACTCGAGTCCAGAGAATAGGGACTCGAGTACTCCATCACTGCCTCACGGATATCCAAATATGCCTGAGGAAGACGTTTGTCTATGCAAAAATGTGAGAAAATACAAAAATACTATTTTCCCAATGACAAATCTATGGTTTACTCGCAGCATGATAATTAAAAGAATCGATCAGCTTGTATTGCCTATTTCTTTAGTTTTTGCAGTGTGAATCACGGTCGGTGGAGGAGAGTCTCATCATTCGGTCTTCTTAAGATGAAGAGTCACTAAAATACAACGTTAAAACATTTAAGAGTGCTAGAAAAAGGATGAAGCAGTTTGCCGTGCTTACCTGTTAATTCTCTTCAAGCCCGCCGTCCTGATTTTGACTTTGTGACTGAGTTCCGTGAAGCTGTGGTGGGGGATGAACGCCTATTGAAATAAATGCGCGGGTTTTTCCGGTCCGTGAGTGTCCGGTCCTGGGAGCACTACACTCCCCAGAATCCTCCTTGGCGCACACCTGCATTCACTCTCCTCTAAGTAATTATCATCATCACCTGTACCTTGTCATCTCACCCATTTATATTCAGCACTCAACCTACAGTCATCATCTGGTCTCGTCAATACGTGTCTATTCATGACACACAGACTCTCTACTTCACCTACCTGCATACTTACCGTCGATCCCGATCTTCTTCAGCCTGTCTTCAGTCCATCTTCAGAGAATCTTCATCATCTGCATCTGCAAGAGAAAGAGAGACATTGTTATCATTCAGTTAAGCTTCATCCAATTATCTACTTCCTGTTTACTCACCTTTCACGCTGTGTCCGATCCACTCTGCTATTAAAATATCAAACTTACCATCTTGCCTGCTTCGTTTGTACGAAACCTGACAGTGAGGGAGAACGCTGTGATGAGTAAAATTAATGACATCTTATAGGGAACTAAATGTAGACTGTAGAAATGTAGAAAAAATTAAATATATTTATTTACATATTTTCCATTAGCTATCAAAAGTGTAAAAGTATAGGCCTTATACAAAAGTAGTTTCCTGAAAAATATAATTTAAAAAGTAAACCCACCTGCTGGTTTCTAATTTACTTATATTATTTTTATTTTCAACCATTAACAAACTAGATTAAATTAAATTCAACTTAAATCTTTAGAGCTAAAATAACTACTATGTAGAAATTTAACAGAAATTCTAGGCTGATTAGGCTGTTGCTAGTGGAATGGTGGGTCCATTAAAACTCATTCAGTCAAGTACTTTTCCCAGTTTATTTGTGGTGACAGAGTAGACATTTCACAGATGGCAGTGATGGTAATTCAAATCAAATCAAATCAAGTATATTTGTATAGCGCTTTTTACAATACAGATTGTATCAAAGCAGCTTCACAGTATTAAAATAAAATAATACAACAAAGTTTGTTTCTAGTGGAATTTATTGATTGATAGAATAAAATTAAATATCCCCAAAATATCCCCAACTGAGCAAGCCAAAGGCAACAGTGGCAAGGAACCGAAAAACTCCATCAAGTGACCTAATGGTGTCCTAAAACTCCATCAGGTGACCTAATGGAGAAAAAAAAAACCTTGGGAGAACCCAGGCTCAGTCGGGGGCCAGTTCTCCTCTGGCATTTATGAACTAGAGGCCGGATTGTAGTTTGAAACTGTGAGATTAACAATATTATATGAATGCCTGGCTGAAAAGATGCGTCTTTAATCTAGTTTTAAACTGGGAGAGTGAGTCCGAGTAACGAACAGTATCAGGAAGGCTATTCCAGAGTTTTGGAGCCAAATGTGAAAATGCTCTCCCTCCTTTGGTTGATCTGGATATCCTAGGTATGACCAAAAGCCTTGAATTTATTGATCTTAAAGAGCGCGATGGATTATAGGGTGATAGAAGATCCGTTAAATAGACTGGAGCTAAGCCGTTTAGGGCTTTATAAGTCAGTAGCAATACCTTATAATTAATACGGAACTTTATAGGTAGCCAATGTAGTGATGATAAAATCGGTGTTATATGATCATATTTTCTTGATCTAGTAAGAACTCTAGCGGCTGCATTTTGGACTAACTGTAGCTTGTTTATTGAGGATGCAGGACAACCGGCAAATAAAGCATTACAGTAATCTAGTCTCGAGGTCATGAATGCATGAACTAACTTTTCTGCATCAGAAACTGATAGCATATTACGTAGCTTAGCAATGTTTCTAAGGTGGAAAAAGGCAGTTTTTGTAACATACGAAATATGATTTTCAAAAGACAGGTTACAATCGAGTATAACACCCAGGTCTTTTACTGTAGAGGATAAAGTAACAGGACATCCTACGATGTCAAAGTTGTATTGTGAGAGGTTCTGTGGGCGGTTTTTTGAACCGATAAGTATTACCTCTGTCTTGTCTGGATTTAATAAAAGAAAATTACGCGTCATCCAATCTTTTATATCTTTAACACACTCTGTCAATTTGGATAAATTAGCGTTTTCATCCGGCCGTGATGAAATATATATTTGAGTGTCATCAGCATAACAATGGAAACTAATTCCATGTTTCCTTATAATATTTCCAAGTGGCATCATATATATTGAGAATAACAGAGGGCCTAACACAGATCCCTGCGGCACTCCATAGTTTACTGGAGTTATGATCGATTTTTCTCCATTTAAATAGACAAAATGGTAGCGGTCAGATAAGTATGATCTAAACCAGCTTAATGCTTGTCCTTGAACACCAGTATAATTTTGTAGTCGATCTAAGAGTATTGTATGATCTATAGTATCGAACGCAGCACTTAGATCAAGTAAAACTAGTATTGCGATACAGCCTTGGTCAGAAGCTAAGAGTAAATCATTTGTGATTTTAACGAGCGCAGTTTCAGTGCTATGATGCGGCCTGAATCCAGACTGAAACTTTTCATAGATATCATTTTCTTGCAAGAAAGAGCCCAGTTGAGTGGACACAACTTTTTCTAGTATTTTAGACATAAAAGGTAGATTTGAAATGGGTCTATAATTTGCTAGATTATTATGATCTAATTGTGGTTTCTTAATGAGAGGTTTTATAACTGCCAGTTTAAATGTTCTTGGAACATGACCTAAAGATAAAGACGAGTTAATAATATTGAGGAGAGGCTCTTCCACTACAGGTAACACTTCCTTCAGTAGTTTAGTTGGTATAGGATCTAATAAACATGTTGTTGTTTTAGATGAAGTGATAAGTTTATTTAACTCTTTTTGTTCTATAGTTGTAAAGCACTGTAATTGTTCTTGCGGGGTGATAATTGAGGCTGAATTATAAGGCGCGATTGAGGATTGAACGTTTACAATTGTGGTTCTGATGTTTTCTATTTTCTCAGTGAAGAAGTTCATGAAATCATTACTACTAAACTGTAACGGGGTATTTTGTTCGGGTGACGTCTGTTTATTTGTTAGTCTAGCCACGGTGTTAAATAAAAACCTAGGATTGTTTTGGTTGTTTTCTATTAGTTTGCGGAGATGCTCAGCCCTGGCCGCTTTTAGGGCCTTTTTATAACGTGACATACTGTCTTTCCACGCGATTCTAAAGACCTCTAAATTAGTTTGTTTCCATTTACGCTCTAAATTACGGGTTTCTCTCTTTAGAACATGCGTAGTATTATTGTACCATGGTGCTTTAATTTTCTCTGTAACCTTTTTTAATCTAACGGGTGCAACAACATCCAATGTTCTAGAGAGAATGGTGCTCATAGTGCTAGTTAGTTCTTCTAGTTCATCTGTTTGTTTGGGTTCAGGCAGCAGCTGAGACAGATCAGACAAGCAACTCGAGAAATTATCTATGGTGGATGGAAGGATTGTTCTGCCTGGTCGAAAACGCGGCGCCGCATGACATATTACAGCAGTACGTAATATGCAAGTTACCAAGTAATGGTCAGTGACATCATCACTTTGTGGAATGATATCTATATCGGTTGGATCGGTTCCATATGATATAATTAAATCGAGTGTATGATTAAGACGATGAGTTGGTCCGGTGACGTTTTGTTTGACCCCAAAGGAATTTAATAAATCTATAAACGCAGCCCCTAACGCATCATTTGGATTATCTACGTGTATGTTAAAATCTCCAACAATTAATGCTTTATCTACATTGACCAATAGATCTGAGAGAAAATCTGCAAACTCTTTTAGGAAATCAGCGTAAGGCCCAGGCGGTCTATATACGGTAACCAAGGCTAGAGATAATATGGATTTTTTTCTAACATCTAAGAGCGTAACATTTAGTACAAGTATTTCAAACGAAATAAACTTATAACCCGTTTTCTGAGTAACATTGAGAATATCTCTATAGACCGCTGCAACACCGCCGCCACAACCAATCAGACGGGGTTCGTGCTTATAGGAGTATCCTAATGGAGTAGACTCATTTAGACCGAAATAATCATTAGGTTTAAGCCAAGTTTCAGTAAGGCAAAGTACATCGAAGCTATTATCCGTGACTATTTCATTTACAATAACTGCCTTAGGTGTGAGTGATCTAATGTTTAGAAGACCTAGCTTTAGAAATTGTTTTTGGTTACTAATAGCAACATTTTCTGGTTTAATAACAATTAGATTTTTTCTAGATCCTGCAGTAGATTTATTATTTGATCTCACTAAACGAGGAATAGACACAGTTTCTATGCAATATTCTACACTATTTATATCAGTTAATTTGGTGCAGCAGAGACTATGATTTGAACTTTTGGTTACTAGTCAAAAGGTATTTAACATTTTGGAGATGTTATCTGACAGAAGATCCGATCCGAATCTGCTTGGGTGTAAGCCATCAGCACGGTAAAGCCTAGGACGCTCCCAAAACAGATTCCAATTATTTACAAAGAGCAGTTTCTGCTCATTGCACCATGATATTAACCATTCATTTAGCGCGAATAATCTACTAAACTTTTCATGACCTAGTCGGTACGTGGGAAGCGGTCCTGACACAAGGTAATTGTTGGTTTCTAAAACCCATAAACAAAACCATTAATGAATACAAACACAATTGCAAATCTTAAATCATATGTAACAGGTCGAATATGTATTTCCACTTGCTACAGTTATTTTCATGTATGGCCCCTTTAATTGCACTCTCCGCCCAGATCTGGTAGAATTATGAACTGGTTTCGGTAGAGTCATTTAGACTCGCGCCAGTCGAGAGTGAGAATGGCCGCGGTGAGTGAGTGCTCCGTGTGTTAAATATATTTGAGTAATTATATAACCATTTTAGGGGATAATACTGAGTTATACGTGTGTTTATAAGTATGTTGTATGATTTGGGTTTGTGTCACTGTTATATGTATTGTAATATCAAGTTTAATGTTCACTTCCAATAGAATGCACGAGGGTGATTCCTGAAACTGATCACCGCTGTTCTATATTCACTGTCAACAGGTACAGACCAGTTTCAAATGTGTTATTAATTACTGTTTATTATGTAGTTTATGTAAAAGAGTCATTTAGACTCGCGTCAGTCGAGAGTGAGAATGGCCGCGAATGCACGAGGGTGATTCCTGAAACTGATCACCACTGTTCTATATTCACTGTCAACAGAATAAACATCTTAAAGTGCGATTTGGTGTCCATCTGATTTCAACACACAACGCAGAGACAACACTGTTACAATGGTACCGTGACTCTGGAAGCAGCGTGGTGAATCGTCTGATCGGAGATTTCTGGAGGAGTTCGTGCCGTGGGTGACGAGAGTTTTCGCGCCGGAGCTGTTTGCTGCAATACCATTTTTGTCCACAAGGTGGAGTGAAGGAACACGTTTCACTGCAGAGAGGAACAAAGTTGTGGTATTGTGGTATCCATTTGAAGGCAACATTTGCTTATTTGACAATAATAGCCGTTGAAGATTGACCTTTGAAGGATTTTTTTTTTGTTTTTTTACGTAAGAATTTTTTTGACTGTGGTTTATTGAAAAGTATTATTGGGGAGACTGAAAATCAGCAAATTCATTGTGACTGAACTTTGAACTCTGAAAATCAGCAAATTCATTTTGACTGAACTTTGAGCTCTGAAAATTAGCAAATTCATTTTGACTGAACTTTGGACTGAATTATTTTTATTTTTTTTCTCTCTTTTTATGAAAGTGCTTTTCTGAAGTTTTGAAACAACACAATTACATATATATGTTAAAAAAAGGGTAGAATTTTTTTTTCTTCCTTTTGTTTGAGTAATATATAGTTTTTTTTGTTGTTGTTGTTCATCAGTGCTACTGTCAATATAGGATATGCATTCAGACAACAGTTTTGGAAGAGGTAGAGGTCTATTCATGTTTACTCCTATGCCGTCAGTTGGGAGAGGCAGACTTGATTATACTCCTGTCACATCTACTCCAATGTCTGCCTTAGAGGCTGTGCAAGATGTAAATGTCAATTCAAGTCCTCCACCCCCCCAGTTAAGTGAAGGTGGACTGAAACAACCCAGCTTGAGAGGGGATGAGTCGATGGAATTAATAGTGGGGATGGTAGAGCGAATGGGACGCTCTATTGGGGAGAGCATTGCTTCCTGTTTAGAGTCTAAAGTGTGCAGTTCAAGTAATGCAGACTCATCCGTTTTGAGCAGAGTTCTAAAATCTGAAATCAAGGAACCTGTTTGTTTTAGGGGTGATCGGGCTGAGCCGTACACTATACATGAGTGGGAAGCCATAGTGCTCTCATATTTGCGCAAAATAGGGACGCCAATCGAAGAACAAGCTGATGAAGTCCTAAGTAGGCTTTTGGGGCAGGCTCGTGAAGTTGTGAGGGTGGGCTTGCGTAGTAACCCTTCCATTGATTTGTGCAAAGGCCCGAGTCCTATTTTTGATTTGTTGAAACAACATTTCAGTGACACAGCTTTTTCTAGCATGCCATTAGCTGATTTTTATGGCACACTTCCACACGCTGGTGAGGATCCCTTTGACTATTGGCTGAGGCTGAATAGGGCCATGGATATGGCTGAGGACTGTCTAAAGAGACAGGACAAGAAGATTGACAATCTATCCCATGAGCTCACTGTAATGTTTATCAGACATTGTCCTGACCCTGAGCTTTCCCTTATATTCAAATGCAGACCTTTGGAACAATGGACGGCGGCTGATGTTCATGCACGTTTGGAGGAGTATGGAAAAGAGAGACGATGTGGCTCTGTTTCTAGAGCACCCCCAGCCATTTCTCTTTTGAAACAGGAAGTTGCTGTCCAGCCTCCTGAAACAAAGGTTAGCAAAGCTGTTTAAACCTGAGTCTGTTTTATGTCAAACTCAGCCTACAGAACCTGTTGAACCAATGGAGCGAATTTTAGCAATGTTGGAATGTGTCTTGGAGCATGGGCAATCAAGTCGTCAGGCTGGCACAGAGCGGCATGCGTTTAAGTCACAGAGAAACAGAGTGAGGCCTACTCTACCATGTGAGGTGTGCGGAGATGTTGGCCACACCACCCATTTTCACTGCAGAGCAAATCATCTGTGTTTTCTTTGTTACAAATCAGGTCATGCACGTGCAGAGTGTCCTAAAGCCAAAGCCTTCACTGCTAGTGTGATGCCTGAGACAGATGCTGTTCCACATACGGGAAACGACTAGGCCTGCATGTGGAGGGGGTGAGTGCAAGTCCTAATGATGACCCCCGATCATTGTTGGATTACGATCAGGAATCTGTATATAAAAGTGTTTGCGAAGAGTATAGTTCTCAATGTACAGTTGTCTTTCAAAATACTCAGAAACTTCAGCCATATGATGATCTCTTCTACACTTCAGTGATTATTGGTGGAAAGGTAGAGGCAAAAGCAATGCTTGACACTGGATCAATGGCTTGCACCATGAGCTCCAAGATCTTACCTCAATTGCTGAGTACTGGTGTGTTGTCGAACCTTTCACTTGTCCCGACAGATGTTGTTTTGGTTGGATGTGGAGGCACCAGAACAAACCCATTAGGAGTGTGCGAGCTGGATATGAATGTGTACGGCTGTCATGTCACTGTTCCAACTTTGGTAGTCAAAGACCAGGGTGATGATCTTATCCTTGGCAGTAACCTCTTGAAACATTTGATTCTTCAGCTGAGAGGTTCTTCAGAGTTATTAATAAGTGCGTCTGAACGCGAGTGTGATATCAATGAGCAAAGCAAGTTACTTGATCTACTAGCCAATGTGGAGAAGTGGAGAAATGGTTCTGTCCCTGACCTAGTGGGAACAGTAAAGATCAAAAAGGCAGTGTCACTCGAACCCATGACTGAAAACTTAGTTTGGGCCAAACTGCAAAGCACTCATGACATCTCAGCTGGCAGCGCTGCCATTTTGGAGCCCAGTAGAGTTAAATCAAGGCCAAGGACGGTGCTGGTCGGGAAAACTGTAGCGTTGATGCGTGAAGATGGATGGGTTCAGCTTAAAGTGATAAACCCTTCAGAGAAAGCAGTGACTTTGAAAAGGAATTCTACACTTGCTGATGCTTTTCCTTGCATGGCTTTGCAGAACTTTGACTACTCTGAGTTTTCTGATGGTTCCTCATTTGATTTAGAGCAAAAAGTTCAGAGAACAGCTGATGTTTTAACTGACAGACAGGATGAGATGAGTGTAACCGATGCTCTGAGTTTACCAGTCAAATTGGGACCTAACAACTCCTGTTCTGCTGATGACACGGCAGTCTTACACGACTTGGGTTTGGCTGACTTGGATGTGGAGTCGTGTGAAGTGTCTGCAGCCTGCAAAACAAAACTGGTGCAGCTTGTCTCTCAGTATCATTCTATCTTTTCCAGACACAAGTTGGACTGTGGAAAAGCAACAGGCTTTGTTCATCGTATCCGCCTGAGTGACGACAAGCCCTTTCGGTTGCCGTATCGACGCCTTGCTCCAAATCAATATGACAAACTTCGGCAAGCTTTGATTGAGATGGAAGAACGTGAGATCATACGAAAATCTAGTAGCGAATTTGCATCACCTCTTGTTCTAGTCTGGAAAAAGTCAGGAGATTTGAGAATATGCACAGACTTTCGTTGGATTAATGCTCGCACAATCAAAGACGCGCATCCCCTTCCCCATCAAGCAGATGCTCTTGCCGCTTTGGGAGGAAATGCCTATTTTTCAACCATGGACCTCACATCTGGCTACTATAATGTAGAAGTTCATGAAGATGACCGGAAATACACAGCATTTACATCACCTTTTGGGTTATACAAATATAATCGTTTACCGCAGGGACTGTGTAATAGTCCGGCCACTTTCATGCGGATGATGTTGACTATATTCGGGGATCAGAATTTCAACAGTCTATTATGTTATCTGGATGACGTCCTGGTATTTGCACCCACCGAAGAGCTGGCGTTGGAGCGCTTGGAAATGGTGTTTAAGCGTCTCAAGACTCACAATCTCAAGCTTGCTCCGAAGAAATGTCACATCTTGCGGAGTTCGGTAAAATTTTTGGGTCACATCATCAGTGCGGATGGTATTGCTACCGATCCAGAAAAAGTCACAGCCATTGCTTCTGTCACTGAGGATGATCTCATGGTTGAGGGTACCAATGTCCCCTGCCAGCAGAAAATAAGGTCTTTTCTGGGAATGGTAGTGTTTTACCAGCAGTTTATTGAAGACTGTTCAGCCATTGCCAAACCATTGTTCAGTCTTACAGCTGGAAGAAAGGCTCCTCGTGGAAAATGGAAGCGTCGAATGTGTCAGAGAGAGTTGTCTGCTTCGGATTGGACTGAGGAATGCAGTCGAGCGTTTCACAAATTGAGGCAGGCTTTGCTTGATCAAGTCTTGTTGGCTCATCCAAATTTCAATGAAACCTTCCTACTCTCGGTAGATGCTTCTAGTAATGGGCTGGGAGCCGTATTGTCACAGGTTCCTAGCAATGGGACGACAGCCAGGCTGATTGCTTTTGCGAGCAAGTCGCTTACCTATGCTCAGTCGAGATATCCTGCACATAGGTTGGAATTTTATGCCATGAAATGGGCAATTTGTGACAAATTCCATCACTGGCTCAGGGGTCAGAAATTTACTGTCTGGACAGACAACAACCCTTTAATGTACATTCTGTCCAAAGCAAAATTGGATGCTTGTGAACACAGATGGGTTGCTAAACTAGCACCATACCAGTTTGATAATGAGTACATTCCTAGTCGAGAGCCCTTTGTGCACCCTAGTGTACTCCATCGTCTGACAAGAGTCCCTTATGATAAATTGCTGGCAGAAGCTGCAGCTGTGCGCACAGGCTTTGTCCAAGATGTCTTCCGTTGGTCTACTCACCCCCTTGACCGTTCTTCCGACACTGCAGGAGTGGCCGTTGCCTGTCATACAGCTAAAGTTTCCTTACCTAGAACAATATCAAAGCAGGAAGTGGAAGCTGTTCTGCACTCATACAGGCATAATGATAACTTCAAGTCACATACCTTGTTGCTGCCTCACCTTCCACAAGTGATAATGCCATCAGAATCACCGGACATTGATGTGCTGTCCCATGAATATCTAATGAAGAGGCAACAGGATGATAATGTTGTAAAAAGGGTGATTTGCTTTGTCGAGAGAGGACGGAGGCCAAATAGGAGGGAACGAATGAATGAGCCGAAGGCTGTCTTGAGGTTTATGAAACACTGGGAAAAACTGATGATGAAGAATGGTGTGTTGTACAGGGTGTCAAAGAATAGTGTCACCAAGAGAAAAACCTACCTGTATGTCGTGCCGGATGCAGTGAAAACCATGGTGTTGAAAGGCATTCACGATCAAGCAGGAAATCAAGGTCAGCAGCGGACTCTGTATCTTGCTCGGTAAAGGTTCTTTTGGCTTGGCCTAGAGAAGGATGTGAGAGAGTATGTGAAGTGCTGTCGTCGATGTGTGATCAGCAAGACACCAGAACCGGAGGGTCGTGCACTGTTGGAGAATATCATTACAAAAGAGCCCCTTGAACTCGTCTGCATAGACTTTTGGTCAGCGGAGGACTCTGCCAACCAGTCCCTGGATGTTCTTGTTGTTACAGATCACTTCACAAAAATGGCTAATGCCTTCTTGTGTCCAAATCAGTCTGCAAAAGCAGTGGCGCATCAACTGTGGCATAACTACTTCTGTGTTTATGGCTTCCCAGGCCGTGTCCACTCTGATAGAGGAGCCAACTTTGAGAGTGCTCTGATCGCTGAGTTGTTGAATATCGCTGGAGTCCAAAAATCGAGGACAACTCCATATCACCCAATGGGGAATGGAGCTTGCGAGAGGATGAACAGGACGCTGGGCAATATGATACGTGCTCTGCCTGCGAAGACCAAGCACAAATGGCCGCAAGTACTAAAATCTCTGACTTTTGCGTATAATTGCACCATCCACGAAACCACGGGGTATGCTCCTTTCCTGTTGATGTTTGGGAGGATTCCACGCCTGCCCATTGACCTGGTGTTTGGAACTGTTCTAGACAATCCTGATGTTGTAAACTATGACAATTACGTCCAGGCTCTTCGGAGAGATATGAAGGAGGCAATGTGTGTCGCTCAGGCATCTGCCAAGAAACAGCTTAAGAGACATGCTGACTTGTACAATAGGAGAGTCAAGGGGGGACCAATTGATGTTGGTGATAGAGTTTTGGATTTAGAGCGTAAATGGAAACAAACTAATTTAGAGGTCTTTAGAATCACGTGGAAAGACAGTATGTCACGTTATAAAAAGGCCCTAAAAGCGGCCAGGGCTGAGCACCTCCGCAAACTAATAGAAAACAACCAAAACAATACTAGGTTTTTATTTAACACCGTGGCTAGACTAACAAATAGACTAACAAATAAACAGACGTCACCCGAACAAAATATCCCGTTACAGTTTAGTAGTAATGATTTCATGAACTTCTTCACTGAGAAAATAGAAAACATCAGAACCACAATTGTAAACGTTCAATCCTCAATCGCACCTTATAATTCAGCCTCAATTATCCCCCCGCAAGAACAATTACAGTGCTTTACAACTATAGAACAAAAAGAGTTAAATAAACTTATCACTTCATCTAAAACAACAACATGTTTATTAGATCCTATACCAACTAAACTACTGAAGGAAGTGTTACCTGTAGTGGAAGAGCCTCTTTTCAATATTATTAACTCGTCTTTATCTTTAGGTCATGTTCCAAGAACATTTAAACTGGCAGTTATAAAACCTCTCATTAAGAAACCACAATTAGATCATAATAATCTAGCAAATTATAGACCCATTTCAAATCTACCTTTTATGTCTAAAATACTAGAAAAAGTTGTGTCCACTCAACTGGGCTCTTTCTTGCAAGAAAATGATATCTATGAAAAGTTTCAGTCAGGATTCAGACCGCATCATAGCACTGAAACTGCGCTCGTTAAAATCACAAATGATTTACTCTTAGCTTCTGACCAAGGCTGCATCTCAATACTAGTTTTACTTGATCTAAGTGCTGCGTTCGATACTATAGATCATACAATACTCTTAGATCGACTACAAAATTATACTGGTGTTCAAGGACAAGCATTAAGCTGGTTTAGATCATACTTATCTGACCGCTACCATTTTGTCTATTTAAATGGAGAAAAATCGATCATAATTCCAGTAAACTATGGAGTGCCGCAGGGATCTGTGTTGGGCCCTCTGTTATTCTCAATATATATGATACCACTTGGAAATATTATAAGGAAACATGGAATTAGTTTCCATTGTTATGCTGATGACACTCAAATATATATTTCATCACGGCCGGATGAAAACGCTAAATTATCCAAATTGACAGAGTGTGTTAAAGATATAAAAGATTGGATGACGCATAATTTTCTTTTATTAAATCCAGACAAGACAGAGGTAATACTTATCGGTTCAAAAAACCGCCCACAGAACCTCTCACAATACAACTTTGACATCGTAGGATGTCCTGTTACTTTATCCTCTACAGTAAAAGACCTGGGTGTTATACTCGATTGTAACCTGTCTTTTGAAAATCATATTTCGTATGTTACAAAAACAGCCTTTTTCCACTTTAGAAACATTGCTAAGCTACGTAATATGCTATCAGTTTCTGATGCAGAAAAGTTAGTTCATGCATTCATGACCTCGAGACTAGATTACTGTAATGCTTTATTAGCCGGTTGTCCTGCATCCTCAATAAACAAGCTACAGTTAGTCCAAAATGCAGCCGCTAGAGTTCTTACTAGATCAAGAAAATATGATCATATAACACCGATTTTATCATCACTACATTGGCTACCTATAAAGTTCCGTATTAATTATAAGGTATTGCTACTGACTTATAAAGCCCTAAACGGCTTAGCTCCAGTCTATTTAACGGATCTTCTATCACCCTATAATCCATCGCGCTCTTTAAGATCAATAAATTCGAGGCTTTTGGTCATACCTAGGATATCCAGATCCACCAAAGGAGGGAGAGCATTTTCACATTTGGCTCCAAAACTCTGGAATAGCCTTCCTGATACTGTTCGTTACTCGGACTCACTCTCCCAGTTTAAAACTAGATTAAAGACGCATCTTTTCAGCCAGGCATTCATATAATATTGTTAATCTCACAGTTTCAAACTACAATCCGGCCTCTAGTTCATAAATGCCAGAGGAGAACTGGCCCCCGACTGAGCCTGGGTTCTCCCAAGGTTTTTTTTCTCCATTAGGTCACCTGATGGAGTTTTAGGACACCATTAGGTCACTTGATGGAGTTTTTCGGTTCCTTGCCACTGTTGCCTTTGGCTTGCTCAGTTGGGGATATTTTGGGGATATTTAATTTTATTCTATCAATCAATAAATTCCACTAGAAACAAACTTTGTTGTATTATTTTATTTTAATACTGTGAAGCTGCTTTGATACAATCTGTATTGTGAAAAGCGCTATACAAATATACTTGATTTGATTTGATTTGATTTTGCTTGCCAACAAGGGAGCACGTGGAAAACGGAAGCTTGCTGACCTTTGGGAGGATACTGTGTACACTGTTGTTGGTCTTAATGCAGACAGTCACACTTACAGGATTCAGCACAGTGGTACTGGTGTTGTGAAGACTGTACATCGTAACCTTCTAATGCCAGTTAACTTTCTTCCACTTCCTGATGATGACTTGGAAGGTGAGCCATCCGAAAGCCACCTGAGTGGCTCAGAGAGTGTTGATGCTGTGGTTGCTGATGTGTCTGAGGATGCTACCAATTACAGAACACGAGAGTGGGTATCACAGCTACCTTCTGATGATGCAGACTTGGACAATGTGGAGGAAGCTACAGATGTTTTTGAACCGACACAGGCTGTGGATGCCACTCAGGCTAATGAATTAGACCATAATGTGATTGACAGCTCTACCACTACCCAGCTGGGACCAGAGAGTAATGAGGATGTTGAGAGTATGGACAGGAATGTACCTGAATCCTCTGCAGAGCAAGTTGATAAATCTGCTTCTGTTTCTTTGAGTGTTTCAATGCCTATTGGTGGTCGTTTTGAGGAAAACAATTCAGTGTCAAATATCAGTGTTCATGACTTCCCTGCTGGAAGTTCACTAAGTCGTGTGAGATCCAGGGCTGGTAGATTGTTTAAACCAGTGACGAGATTCATTGAGATAATGAACCAGCAAAAAGTTCTGGGGTAAACATGAGTATGTTGCTTGAGTTTTGTATGTTAACTCATCTTTTTCTTTTCTTCTCTTCTTTCTGGTAAACATTTTGCGGTATTAGTTAATGCAAATGTTACTGTGATGTTTATATTGATGTATTTTGGTTATTTTAAGAGATTGTGATCTATTAATTTGAGACTGGAGTGACGTCTCGCTGCTGAGCAACTTGTGTGTTCAAATGTATGAATTGTCATTGTTTAGCTAACATGTAATGGGCATGTTTTTCTAAGAGTGTCTAGGGGATTGGCCACCCCCTCTTTTCACTTTAATTCCTGTGGGGGAATAGTGTTTACACTGAATTGAACTGACAATTTCATGAAATTTTGAACACTTTCTATGTTTTTTTTTCTTTTTCTTCTTCTTCTCTCTCTTATTAATGTATATGGTTCTTGAGGTTCTGTACCTGATGTAATTTTGGTCATTATTTTGGTGCTATTCTGTGCAGAAGCGAGTGGAATTCAGCAGGGGGGAGTGTAACAGGTCGAATATGTGTTTCCACTTGCTACAGTTATTTTCATGTATGGCCCCTTTAAAGGTCCCGTATTATGCCCCTTTTCACAAGATGTAAAATAAGTCTCTGATGTCCCCAGAGTGTGTATGTGAAGTTTCAGCTCAAAATACCCAACAGATCATTTTTTACAGCATGTTTAAATTGTCATTTTTTGGGCCTCAGAAAAACGTGCTGTTTTAGTGTGTGCCCTTTAAATGCAAATAAGCTGCTGCTGCACGACCCAGGGGGCGGAGCTTCACGAGCTCACGCTCAGTCTCTCAGGATAATATCACCTCACGGAATGATGATAATATCAGAAACTCTCAGTAACGGTGTTCATTTCGAGTCGGACAATAATGCCTACCGAGTCAGAGTGCTGTATAGAGATGAAACAGGTATAGTTTAGTAGTTTAATTACGGTTATTATAACGTATTTGTCATCTGCTTGTATGTATCCATTATATATTAATGGCCTACAAGTCTGCTGTCTGAATGATGATCAAACATATACTGATGAGTTTAATAAAGTTTATTGTACATCACACAAAAGATGAAGCGTCAGTTTTACTTCAGAAAATCACCGTAAGAGCGGAGTAAACACAGTAAGTTATAAGAAGTGCGCAAGTACGTAAACGAATTTCGGTTGAGGGAGCATCCTGTGGGCGGAGGTTAGTTAAAAAACGGTTCTAGTGACATCATTAATGAAGGAAGTAGAGGGATGTAGTCCAAACGAGCCGTTCACTGTAGTCGACTTCTGTTAAATAAAATATCTCGCTTGGCATTGAACTTTGAGCTTTATAATTTTACAGATATTATTTATGCTCTAACAGCAACATTACACACTAACTAAAGTTTGAAACATGGGATCACGAAGAACGGGACCTTTAATTGCACTCTCCGCCCAGATCTGGTAGAATTATGAACTGGTTCGGGTAGAGTCATTTAGAGTTGCTTGTCTGATCTGTCTCAGCTGCTGCCTGAACCCAAACAAACAGATGAACTAGAAGAACTAACTAGCACTATGAGCACCATTCTCTCTAGAACATTGGATGTTGTTGCACCCGTTAGATTAAAAAAGGTTACAGAGAAAATTAAAGCACCATGGTACAATAATACTACGCATGTTCTAAAGAGAGAAACCCGTAATTTAGAGCGTAAATGGAAACAAACTAATTTAGAGGTCTTTAGAATCGCGTGGAAAGACAGTATGTCACGTTATAAAAAGGCCCTAAAAGCGGCCAGGGCTGAGCATCTCCGCAAACTAATAGAAAACAACCAAAACAATCCTAGGTTTTTATTTAACACCGTGGCTAGACTAACAAATAAACAGACGTCACCCGAACAAAATATCCCGTTACAGTTTAGTAGTAATGATTTCATGAACTTCTTCACTGAGAAAATAGAAAACATCAGAACCACAATTGTAAACGTTCAATCCTCAATCGCGCCTTATAATTCAGCCTCAATTTTCCCCCCGCAAGAACAATTACAGTGCTTTACAACTATAGAACAAAAAGAGTTAAATAAACTTATCACTTCATCTAAAACAACAACATGTTTATTAGATCCTATACCAACTAAACTACTGAAGGAAGTGTTACCTGTAGTGGAAGAGCCTCTCCTCAATATTATTAACTCGTCTTTATCTTTAGGTCATGTTCCAAGAACATTTAAACTGGCAGTGATAAAACCTCTCATTAAGAAACCACAATTAGATCATAATAATCTAGCAAATTATAGACCCATTTCAAATCTACCTTTTATGTCTAAAATACTAGAAAAAGTTGTGTCCACTCAACTGGGCTCTTTCTTGCAAGAAAATGATATCTATGAAAAGTTTCAGTCTGGTATCAGGCCGCATCATAGCACTGAAACTGCGCTCGTTAAAATCACAAATGATTTACTCTTAGCTTCTGACCAAGGCTGTATCTCAATACTAGTTTTACTTGATCTAAGTGCTGCGTTCGATACTATAGATCTTACAATACTCTTAGATCGACTACAAAATTATACTGGTGTTCAAGGACAAGGATTAAGCTGGTTTAGATCATACTTATCTGACCGCTACCATTTTGTCTATTTAAATGGAGAAAAATCGATCATAACTCCAGTAAACTATGGAGTGCCGCAGGGATCTGTGTTAGGCCCTCTGTTATTCTCAATATATATGATGCCACTTGGAAATATTATAAGGAAACATGGAATTAGTTTCCATTGTTATGCTGATGACACTCAAATATATATTTCATCACGGCCGGATGAAAACGCTAATTTATCCAAATTGACAGAGTGTGTTAAAGATATAAAAGATTGGATGACGCGTAATTTTCTTTTATTAAATCCAGACAAGACAAAGGTAATACTTATCGGTTCAAAAAACCGCCCACAGAACCTCTCACAATACAACTTTGACATCGTAGGATGTCCTGTTACTTTATCCTCTACAGTAAAAGACCTGGGTGTTATACTCGATTGTAACCTGTCTTTTGAAAATCATATTTCGTATGTTACAAAAACAGCCTTTTTCCACCTTAGAAACATTGCTAAGCTACGTAATATGCTATCAGTTTCTGATGCAGAAAAGTTAGTTCATGCATTCATGACCTCGAGACTAGATTACTGTAATGCTTTATTAGCCGGTTGTCCTGCATCCTCAATAAACAAGCTACAGTTAGTCCAAAATGCAGCCGCTAGAGTTCTTACTAGATCAAGAAAATATGATCATATAACACCGATTTTATCATCACTACATTGGCTACCTATAAAGTTCCGTATTAATTATAAGGTATTGCTACTGACTTATAAAGCCCTAAACGGCTTAGCTCCTGTCTATTTAACGGATCTTCTATCACCCTATAATCCATCGCGCTCTTTAAGATCAATAAATTCAAGGCTTTTGGTCATACCTAGGATATCCAGATCAACCAAAGGAGGGAGAGCATTTTCACATTTGGCTCCAAAACTCTGGAATAGCCTTCCTGATACTGTTCGTTACTCGGACTCACTCTCCCAGTTTAAAACTAGATTAAAGACGCATCTTTTCAGCCAGGCATTCATATAATATTGTTAATCTCACAGTTTCAAACTACAATCCGGCCTCTAGTCATAAATGCCAGAGGAGAACTGGCCCCCGACTGAGCCTGGGTTCTCCCAAGGTTTTTTTTTTTCTCCATTAGGTCACCTGATGGAGTTTTAGGACACCATTAGGTCACTTGATGGAGTTTTTCGGTTCCTTGCCACTGTTGCCTTTGGCTTGCTCAGTTGGGGATATTTTGGGGATATTTAATTTTATTCTATCAATCAATAAATTCCACTAGAAACAAACTTTTTTGTATTATTTTATTTTAATACTGTGAAGCTGCTTTGATACAATCTGTATTGTAAAAAGCGCTATACAAATATACTTGATTTGATTTGATTTACACTCGCGTCAGGTGAGAGTGAGAATGGCCGCGGTGAGTGAGTGCTCCGTGTGTTAAATATATGAGTAATTATATAACCATTTTAGGGGATAATACTGAGTTATACGTGTGTTTATAAGTATGTTGTATGATTTGGGTTTGTGTCACTGTTATATGTATTGTAATATCAAGTTTAATGTTCACTTCCAATAGAATGCACGAGGGTGATTCCTGAAACTGATCACCGCTGTTCTATATTCACTGTCAACAGGTACAGACCAGTTTCAAATGTGTTATTAATTACTGTTTATTATGTAGTTTATGTAAAAGAGTCATTTAGACTCGCGCCAGTCGAGAGTGAGAATGGCTGCGAATGCACGAGGGTGATTCCTGAAACTGATCACCGCTGTTCTATATTCACTGTCAACAGAATAAACATCTTAAAGTGCGATTTGGTGTCCATCTGATTTCAACACACAACACAGAGACAACACTGTTACACATACATCTGAAATCATCTTTAACAATAAAATGAGTATAACATTAAAGAGCTACTAAACATAACTAGAATTCAATATATCATATCAAACACATAATCCTTTAAACTAAACAATCAAAAAGGAAACTTACATGGTCAACAACGCAACAATTCCACACAAGCCATGTCTGAACAACAGCTTTTTGGTTCAAACAAGAGGAGACTGAAACATAATTAGTAAGGGCCACAGGTGCTCTTTATCAAGACTCAGTCAGCCAATCAGATCACAGCAGGATTTTCTACAACTAGGTTATTCATAACTTATTCAGTGTAAGTTCTGCTTAATGCATTGCAGTTTTTGAGTTAATATTACATTTTTTATTAATGAAATGAAATGAACTTTTTTTTTTAAATAAGTTAAATGAACTCATTTCGTTTAGTGACTTTTAGTGTAGGCTACCTATACTGTAAGGCAAGTGCAGGAAGTGCTAGTGTCGTCTCCTCTCCCTACCCTGTCAAGTGGATCAGTCGGTCCATGTCAGGCGGAAATAATAAAAAAGCAAGAAGCTATTAACCCTTTAGGCGTCAAGGTTTTTTTTTGAAAAAATGCTGGATTTTGACATCAAAATTTCAAAAGCTTGTGGCTTGA
Organism: Abramis brama; assembly: GCF_963993115.1. Lineage (NCBI taxonomy): Eukaryota > Metazoa > Chordata > Actinopteri > Cypriniformes > Leuciscidae > Abramis > Abramis brama. Next base: position 76,590 of record NW_028156020.1, on the reverse strand, counting down.
AAGGGCTTAAAGATAGAGGTCTACTGTAAATTAGAAAAATGTTTGGGATGACTGAAAGTTTATATGGGGTGTAAATATACTCATCTAATTTGCATATTATGACGTCATCAGGGGGCGGCCCTCTTGAATTTCATAATATTCAGGAAATAGTAGATATTGAACTTATGTTTGAACTTATTTGCATGTTTTATTTTTATTTTTTTATCCTCATTCCAAATGTTGAGAAAAGAGGAAACCAACAATAACAGGTGAAAGTACTAAATTATTACTATACTATATAGTAGTAAAACGCATGTGAACAGTAGCCTACTTTTTGATCAGTTCATCAGTAATATTCAGGAAATAGTAGATATTGAATTGATGTTGGAATTTATTTACATGCTTTTTTATTTTTTATTTTTTTATCCTAATTCCAAATGATCGGAAAAGAGGAAACCAACAATAACAGGAGAAAGTACTAAATTATTACTATATTACAATACTTTGCCGGGAGAAGCGCGCGCGGCACCTTTGTGCGGCAAAGTTGTACCGGGAGAGGCGCGGGGGACACCATTGCGCGGCAAAGATGTACCGGGAGAAGCGCGCGTGGCACCATTGTGCAGCAAAGTTGTACCGGGAGAGGCGCGGGCGACACCATTGCGCGGCAAAGATGTACCGGGAGAAGCGCGATCATTAGACGGCCGATCGTCATTTCCAAAAGGCAGATATTCCCCTTCAGAGTCAGAATCAGCGAATAACATTTGCAACACATCCTCATGGTACAAGTTTTTAATAGCCATTTGACAATTTTCTCTCACTAATCTCACAATTTACTCAGACGCTCTGAACTAAACTGCTTCCGCATCAATGACACGATCGCTCACTTGCTCTGCTGTTTTCTCCAACACTTTGAATAGGAACATGACGTAATTTTGGTCTTGAATCAAAGTATTACATGTCTGCCATCTAGTGGTAGGGAATACAAATGAGATATTACACCATATTAGGATCTACAGCCTGTTTTATCAAGTATGACGTCTTGTCGCAGTTTTGCGACTTTGGCGCTTAGAGGGTTAAAACGTTAGAAAATAAAGGTAATAAAAAAATAAAGGTCCCAAAAAGAGAGTGCAAAAGATCAGATTGAAAAATTGCCAGTGCCTTGCAAAATATTAACGTTAGCTTCAGTGAATGTGCAGTGGAGAGCAGGGGCAGGAAGAGGAGGCATGAAAACAATGAATACTATATTCCATTTATTCTAATAGATCCCCCTAAATCCCTTGTATCTTTGTACCTGTGCAGTTCTGTCAGTTTAGCGTAGCAGCTGCTTATCAATTGATAAGTGTAACTATGGCTAAAAAGCTATCTTTGACCTTTTTTCTTTATAAAAACATGTCTGAAGGACTAAAGAGAATGAGAACTAACAGACACTTTGGATTGTGATGACATTTTCAACCTCTCCACTTTAAAACCCAGATGACTCTGTATTGGCTTAGCTTATTGGTTCTACACAAGGCAGTTTCCTTTTCCAGTATGGCCTTCTGTGGCATGGGTTTACTAACTGTGGCATGTTGGACTGATGCAATGAAGATCACCATGGTGACAAACGTGACAAGCTCTTTCACAGTCTGAAAAGATGATGGAATTATAAATTGTTTTATGTGTGGATGAAGTGTACACTCGTCGTTTGTTCATTTTTTGTGGCTTGTGAATATTGACCCCTTGTAAGATTAATGTATTGACCGCTTTTAATATTTTGTATACTTTAATAAAATTACCCCATCGTACTCCCTTGCCAGTCTCTCTACTTGCCCACATATTGGTAATGAACCTGTGTGCCCCCCTGTGTAGGGCTGATATTTCCCGGTGGTGTAGTCCTGTGTTAAGTATAGTTCTGGGGTCTCTATTTTCCCCATTACCTGACGACCCTGCCACATATGCAATGTTTAACATTGCAGGATTGTACTGATTAATGTCACTAGGTGGCACCACAGCTGTAAAAACGTATATCATAATCCACAAGTAAAAAAAAAATGCACCACACATTAATGCACCACACAGTGCCTTTCACATTCTTTTTTATTTTCTCTGAAAGGCAACATCCATGACTCACTTTGATTTATTTTTGCTTTAGTCTTTATTTTTATGGACTAAGATAGTAATAGAAAGACACATGTATTAAGGACTACTGTATCCTTTCAAATGGCTACACTGTTGTCCACATTTTTGGGGTTCAGATAGGTGTAGGGAAGCTCCAACTTCTTGTTCCGCTTCTCGATGAGATCTGACAACTCCCTCAGATCCTTTTGAAAATCTTCAATGAGCTTGCAATGGACTTCTTCATCAAACAGTTTTTCAGGGAAATGTCCCAGAGGGTACTATGGACAGGGTATCAAGATTGTAATCGTAAATAACATGTTGATAAGAAACATGTTCATAACAATGTTTAACACAGTGCGTATGACAGCACACTAATATTCTATAAGAGCCCACTGCAACACTATGCTTACAGTTTGCAAAATCTCTTTTGTAATGTAACAGTCAGGTAATGCAAACTAGAGGAATGAAAGCAGTGTAAGTAAGCCATTGTCATCCAGAGTAATATGATGGCATACACAAGAACACCATTTAATTGTTCATTTTTTCACAGCAAAATTGAATTGCAGTATTTTAACATGTGCCCTGCTCCAACTTGTGAGGACCCTTACTGGACAAGCCTCTAAACAACTACTTATGTTTCAGATCCTACCACCTTTGCAAGTAATCTTAATAATTTTTATGCCCGTTTTGACACCTCTGACTTCTCAGCAGAGTGTGATAGCCTTTTGGATTCTTTGCCCTTTCAAGAGTTGAACTATGAGTCCCTTCTAACCAGGCAGGATGTCTATTTCCAGCTCATTAAGTGCAAACCAAATAAAGCTCCTGGGCCAGATGGTATTCTGGGTCGGGTCTTGAAAAGCTGTTCCCTGGAACTAACCCCTATTCTTCATTCTCTCTTCCTTCGCTCACTCTGTACTTCAACAATACCTGTCAAATGGAAATCATCGATTGTTATTCCTGTTCCAAAAAAACCGCATCCATCCGAGTTAAATCATTACAGGCCTGTATCATTAATCTCTATTATAATGAAATGTTTTGAGAAAATCGTCAAAAACATTATGCTCCCATACGTTACACCATCTCTAGATTGTTTACAATTTGCATATAAGCAGAAGAGAGGTACTGATGATGCAGTGGCCTGTCTCTTACATTGTCTACTTCAACACCTGGACATCTCTGGGAATTATGCCAGACTTCTCTTTATTGACTTTAGTTCCGCTTTTAACTCGATTCAGCGTCATCAGATGATAAAGAAACTACAGAGTATGCAAGTCCCATCATCTCTAATATATTGGATCCACAATTTTCTTTCTAATAGGCCCCAAGTGGTTAAAGTGGGCAGTGCATTATCAACAACCATTGTCCTTAACACCGGCGCCCCTCAGGGGTGCGTACTTAGCCCATTCCTTTTTATTCTCTACACAAATGACTGTCAGAGTCAATTTTCAACTACTCATTATTTTAAATATGCAGATGATACAGCCATTCTTGCTCTGCTTAATGAGGACAATGACTCTTTTTTGGACTATCAACGTTCTACAGCACATTTTAGCACATGGTGTGAGGATAACTTTCTGCACCTTAATATTCTTAAGACAAAGGAACTGGTCTTTAGCACATCAAAAACACAGATCCATGCTTCTAGCATTATCATTAATGGAGAGATAGTAGAGAGAATAGAGCATTTTAAATATCTTGGCATTATTTTGGATCAAAATCTCGATTTCAATCAGCACACTCTAGGGGTTTACAAACGCTGTCAACAAAGACTGACAGCTATTCGTAAACTTAGGCACTTGTCTGTTCAGCCACGTCTTCTTCTGCTTCTGTATCGCAGTATTATCGAGCCAGTTCTTACTTATGGTGCCATTTGTTTTTTCCATATGCTTACAGTTATCAATAAGAACAAATTCTTAAATATAACTCATTTAGCAAGTAAAATTATTGGCATCACTACCCCTTCTCTATCGGATATTGTCTCAACACTCATATTGCGAAAGGCACAAAAAATCTTAAATGATTCAGAACACCCACTTTATAAATATTTTATCCTTTTGCCTTCTGGCCGTAGGTATAGGTTACCGATGTGTAGAAAGGCCAAGTTTAGTAAGAGTTTTGTTCCTGTATCTACACGAGCTCTAAATACGGTACATAGGTAATGGGCCATTGATGTGTCAGGTATGCAGGATTATGGTTTGATTATGTTGTTAATATGTTATGTGTGTTTGTATTTGTATTATGTACGCACCTATGGTGGAAACAAATTTCCTCTTGAGGACAAATAAAGGAAAATCTAAAATGTACAAACTCACATGGTCTGCAGAGTCCTTGCTCAGGAGTTTCAGGACAGCCATCCCATGCACCGTCGTTCTCACATCAGGCAGGGTCTCCAGGATCATGTCCTCAGTGGTCCGGCCTTTCTCCTTGGGAGGGGGCTTTCTGAGGGCAGTGGGGTAGTTAGGCATCCAGCCGCCCAAGTCAAACTGGGGATAAAGAATTGGTGTAAAATGTGATATATAAGCCAAATATTCATAAAGAATAACAAGAGCACATAATTAACATTACTTAGGTCATGAAAAGTGGATATGGACAGGTTTTTCTTGTCGTCCTGGGTTACTTGCTCTAGGGCAGTGGTTCTCTTACGAGAGTTCTCTCGTACTGCGTTGAAAACGCTACGGGAAAAGTCTCTTTTCACGAAACACTGAAGCAAAAATTATCCTTTAATTTTTCATATATGTAAAACGCGTTGCGGCAGCAGCAGACAGCTGAAGCAAGACGGCTTGTCTGCTCATTGGCTGCTCTGCGGCAACTGCATAAGCCTATCGAGCGCAGGCTGATGCAACATCAGACCAATGAGGGCGCTTCGCGCCCTCCTCGCCACTTCCCGCCGAGACGGGCGTGGCTTACCTCTATAAAAGGATCTCGAGAAGGCTGATTCACTTGATTTTAATCTCTTCAGCGAAGCGCACGCATCGCTGGATCACGAGGAAGCACGCGTCGTCTGATGCAAGCACTTCAGCGGGACGAGCCCTTGAAGCCGCTGGCCAACGCCGCCTTCTACCGCCGTACCTGCTGCGCTTTCCGACGCCATATCCTTTACATTCTTGTTATTGTGTGTGTGTGTGTGTTCGCTTTGCAACACACACCCCTAAAAGAGCTGCGTCTTTTTCAAGATGCCTTCTCATGCAGTGCTCGCGCTCGTTGACGGCGAACGCCTTCACTCCGAGCCAATTGCCTACGGTGACTCTGAGGACTCACCGGGCATCCTTCCGAGGCTGCCCTTCCTGGAAGCGGAGGGCGGGATTAGTTTTTCTTTACGTTACAAGAAAAGCTACCCTGCCTCTGCACGCGTCATTCACCGGCGAAGGAGAAAAGAGTGTTCTTAGTCCCACCGTTGGTCTTCGGCTCGCTTTAAATGGTACCACCTCTGTTGAGGTTCCAAGCGTACCGTACCGATACTAAAATGTGACGTGAAAACACTGCAGATCACTGATTGGTCAGACAGAATCGTCACTACCAGCGTCATTGTATTTGCGACACGAGACACTACACCCGCTAGATTTAAATAGCCAGACAACAGCCAACGCGGTAGCACCTGTTTTTAGAGTATTTACTTGACAAAAGAAGTAAAAAAATTAAAAAAGAAATGGCTGAATCGTGGTCAGTGGACGAGGTTCAGACGTTCCTCTCATTGGTTGCCGAGGAGCGGATCCAGCGAGAGCTGGATGGGGCGACACGGAATGAAAAAGTGTTCCAAGAAGTAGCACAGCTCTTAGCCGCACACGGCTACCACCGGACCTACAAACAGTGTAGGGACAAATTAAAAAAACTAAAAAGTGACTACCGAGCCATAAAGGATCACAACGGCCGGAGTGGTGCAAACAGAAGAACGTGGAAGTGGTTCGACCAAATGGACGCTATCTACGGAAGTCGACCTGCGAGCAATGGGAGAGAGGGTGCCCTGGACTCGGCCACCTCGTTGTTGGACAACACAATCGAGGATGGTACGTAACGTTGTGTACAATATATTAAGTTTGAAAGCTTCACTTTACTGACCATCTATATACTGTAAAGCTTTATTTCGTTTTTTTTTACATGTATGCCTATTCAATTCTGTTCTGGATTTGTTATTGTTGCTAGTTTGATTTGTGTTGCTGTAATTTGTGCATTAACAAACATTGTACAAACTTTTTGTTTCAGATGCACTGTCTACGATTGACTCGTTAGCACTTTCTCCGTGCAGTGATGCCTCAACGTCCCAACTGGTGATAGCAGCGTCGACACCAGCACGACCGTCGACACCAGCAACCTCCAGCAGCAGCAGCAGCAGCAGGACACCAGAGCGTGTGGTACCAGGTATGAAATATGACTAAAACACTTACTGTTACAAATCATATATTTAGAGTAGACTAAGCTTACCTAATCCTTTTCTTATGTCGTTTTGAAAGCCTGCACTAAAATTGGATATATCATGAATTCCTGTTGCTCACAATAAATACAGTACCAGTCAAAAGTTTGGAAACACTACTATTTTTAATGCTTTTGAAAGAAGTCTCTTATGCTCATCAAGCCTGCAGTTAAAAAAAAAAAAAAAAAATCCAGTAATATAAATTATTATTACAATTTAAAATAATGGTTCTCTTTTTTAATATATTTAAAAATGTAAGTTATTTTTGTGATGCAAAGCTGAATTTTCATCAGCAAGTACTCCAGTCTTTGGTGTCTTATGATCCTTCAGAAATCATTCTAATATGATAATTTGATACTCAGTTATTATCCATAATGGAAACTGTTTAATATATTTTTTTGGAATACTTTTTTCAGGATTCATTGATGAGTAAAACATTAACAGCATTTATTCATAAAAACAGCATTTATTCAAAATAAAAACATTTCTAACAATATAAATCGTTACCATCACCTTTTATCAATTTAACGCATCCTTGTTGAATTAAAGTACTAATTTCTTTAAAAAAAAAATAGTTATTGTTCCCAAACTTTTGAACAGTAGTGTATATTGTTACAAAAGATTTCTATTATAAATAAATACAGTTCTTTTTAACTTTTTATTCATCAAATAATCCTGAAAAAAGTATCTCAGGTTATAAAAAAAATATTAAGCAGCACAACTGTTTCCAACATTGATCATAAATTATCATATTAGAATGATTTCTGAAGGATCATAAGACACCAAAGACTGGAGTACTTGCTGATGAAAATTCAGCTTTGCATCACAAAAATAAATTACATTTTAAAGTATATTAAAAAAGAGAACCATTATTTTAAATTGTAATAATATTTCATAATATAACTTTTTTTTTTTTTTTTTTTTTTTTTTTAACTGCAGGCTTGATGAGCATAAGAGACTTCTTTCAAAAACATTAAAAATAGTAGTGTTTCCAAACTTTTGACTGGTACTGTACATTATTGCTAGCTACTGTAACTTTGATTAGTTCACACTGTAGATCATGGGGTTGTTAATGAACAGTTCTTTCATAGATTAATTGATGATATGTGATAATGTTAGCTTTATTTTTACTCTCAATTTTTTTTTTTTGATTTTAGAAAAACATTTTAGAAAAAAAAATCACAATTATAACTTTTCTTTCTTTGTGTCCAGGCAAGAGGAAACGGAGCATGCACCATCAGGAGCATCTTGCTGTTTTAAGAGAGATGCAGGTGGCTGATATTCAACAGCAGGAACTGAACCGTGCACAGAGGGAGCTCCATTTGCAGATGGCAATAGATGAGGCCCGGCAAGCAAGGGAGCAGGAAGCGGCCTTAAGGAGGGAGGGAAATGCACAAACGGCTGCATTCAATCAAGCCTTTCTCAACGTCATGGGGATGCTTGTACAGGCGATGAGTGACCGAACAGAACAGTGACAGAACCGACAAGAACAGAACTCTCTGCCCGACTAAAACCTCCCTAGTCCATACTTCACGGAAATAGTTATTTTTTTAACTTGTTTTTCCTGTGAATGTTTTTATACTACATACGTTTGTGCACAACGTTTAAAGTTTGCTTAGTGTACATTTTTTACTTTTAAATTTGTTTATATATGTCGTATTTATATTTATTTTTTTGCACTACATACATTTGCACATTTAAAGTTTGCTTGGTGTACATTCTTTACTTTTAAATTTGTCTTTATATATGTCTTTATATTTTCTTTATATACATTTTTTTGCACTACATACGTTTGCACTTTGTTTAACGTTTGATCTGTTTACATTTTTCTTCAATAAAATTTACTTGTCAAACATGTACTTTCCTTTTTAATGGTGCATGTGGATTAGAGCAACAGGTATCATCAAGCTACATGTCACAATTTAAAAGATTAATAGTACACTTTTACCTAAAACTCACTTTAAACCGCTATTGAGTATTTGTATCATATTCCGCTCGTGGTTTAAAATAGTGTTTGGACATAAAATGAACAAAAATGCTATTCTGTATGACAAAATATCTATAAGAACATGTGATAATTATTTCTCCAAATATGCACACAATTGAATAAGAGCCCTGATGAATGCTGTATATTGCATGTAAGTGAACACAAACCTGAGAAAACATGATTGACTGCATTATTGACTGCATTACCTATTCAAAATATCAAATGTTACAGATTAATAATTTTGCACTCCTGGAATAAATTAAGAATTTAATGTCACTGCAAAGCAGATTTATCATAAACAGTGGTCAAATATCAAAGCTGGAGTCTTACATCTTTATAATGATGCTATTTATTATTAATATTATATTTATAATAAATGGGTAAATAAATATGCAAGGGAAACTTTTTCAAATACTGCACAAAAGTTTATTTACAACACACTTTACAGAACAGACATGGTCAACTATTCAAGTAACGCATCAGAGCCTCACGGACATCCCTGCCCTCCTCCTCTACAGGCTGTGCCAGTCCCAGCACAGGCTCTGCTGCTGAAGGTGGATCCCATGCACTCTCATAGGCCTCTCCATGACTCTCACAAAGGTTATGTAGAGCACAGCATGTCAGCACCATAGATTTCACTAGGTCGACCGCACAGTCATTTCTTTTCATAAGGCAACGCCATCTTCCTTTTAATCTACCAAAAGCATTTTCAACCACTACACGTGCTCTGGAGATTTTCATGTTGTAGACCCGCTGTTCCGCTGTTAGCCGTCCAGTGTCAATGAATGGTTTTAATAGCCAGTTCTGCAAGGGATAGGCAGAGTCTCCAAGGATGTAGTAACCAACATTCACCCCAGCAATGTTTTTGGTGCTAGCTGGTATGTGGTTTCCACGGCTTGCCACCTCCCACAGTGTGGACAGTCTCAAAACCCGAGCATCATGCAGGCTTCCAGGGAGTCCTGTGAACACATTCCAGAAAAGTCCCTTTCCATCCACAACACCTTGAAGGATGATGGAGTGCCAGCCTTTACGGTTGAAATAGTCGCAGTGATAGTCTTGTGGTGCTATTATGGGTATGTGTGATCCATCAATAGCACCAATACACTGTGGAAGTCCCCATCTGTTCTCAACGTAGGCAGCCATTTCTTTAAACCTCTCCTGATCTGGAAAACGAATTTGTTCTGGTACCAACAACGTCTCTGCTGCAGCACAGAACTCCTGAACACACCGACACACAGTTGAAATGCTTGCTCCAAAAAGATGTCCAACACTTCTGTACTCAGAGCCGGTTGCAAGTTTCCACAGTGCAATGGCTACTCTCTTCTTTAGAGGTACACACACGCGGAAGTTTGTGTCCCGTCTCTCCATCGCAGGACGCAGTTTGTTGCACAAGTAAATAAACGTTTCTTCCGACATCCTAAAGTTCTCCAACCACTGCGTGTTTGTAAACCCAGGAACAATCACATCCCACCACTCAGAAGCTCTGTTAAATGTCCAAACAGATGGTCTGTGGCGGCGACTTTGCGAAATATGATACATCTGAAATACACAGAGTACACATTTTAATACATAAAATTGGCAGCTAAATTCATTATATGCTTTGTGACAATATAGCGATTGAGATCCTAAGCAAGATTAGCTTACCCTCGTGCGCTGTCGGGCAAACCGAGTGATGTCGTCATCTTCGCTTTGTTGTAAGAGTTCCCAGACTCTTTTGGTTTTTTTTGCAGTAATTTGTTTTGCTGCCATCAGCCTCATTTTAAACACATTTCTCCGTCTTGAAGTTAAAAACATCCACATGCCGAGAATCAAGAACACCATCCCCTCGATAGGCTCCATTGTTCCTGTGTTGTGCATTTGAAATGTGGCGCGTTTAGGATGATGTCATGACAGTAGAGGCGGCAACTATTAACGATCAGTCCCACCCACTTTGAAGCGGTACTAACTGCAGTGGAAAAGCAACCGAGCTAAAGCGAACCGAACCGTGCCGTACCGAGTCGAGTCGTACCACGCAGTGGAAAAGCGAAGCGAGCCGAACCGTTCCGCGCCGAGACGAACCGTACCGAGCCGAGCCGAGCCGTACCGTGCAGTGGAAAAGCGCCAATAGGTTCTCCACGCGGGGGACCGGGGTTCGGATCCCGGTCTAGCGGCATATATATTTATGCCGCCAATGCTTTGCTCTGTAAGTCCCCTGAAGGCGACTGCAGAGATGCATTTTGCAGCCAGCGAGCGCGTAGTACCCGCTTGCCTGCAACCGAACACCGTTTCTACGGTTCCCGCGCGTCACTGGCGAAAGGAGAATGGAGTGTTTTCAGCCCCGCTGAAACTGGGCGATTTCCACTCTTCTCACATTCTGGCATTTTGCAGGCGTCTGAAAATGCAAATCACTCTGTCTGTTCCCTGAGAGGCAACTGCAGACGTGTTTTTTGCTGCCCACGAGCACGTGGTACACGCCTGCAAGCAAACGCCAGTGTTGATAATACTCGCGCTGACTTTGTCTATGTATCTTCACTGTGGTCCAGTGGTAGATCCTTAGACTTGCGCGCGGGCGATCGGAGGTTCGAACCTCAGGCCGGTCGGCAGAAAATATTTATGCCGCCGAATGCAAATCACTCTGTTTGTTCCCCGAGAGGCAACTGCAGACGTGTTTTTTGCTGGCCACGAGCACGTGGTACACGCCTGCAAGCAAACGCCAGTGTTGATAATACTCGCGCTGACTTTGTCTATGTATCTTCACTGTGGTCCAGTGGTAGATCCTTAGACTTGCGCGCGGGCGATCGGAGGTTCGAACCTCAGGCCGGCCGGCAGAAAATATTTATGCCGCCGAATGCAAATCACTCTGTTTGTTCCCCGAGAGGCAACTGCAGACGTGTTTTTTGCTGCCCACAAGCACGTGGTACATGCCTGACAAGCAAACGCCAGTGCGGATAATACTCGCGCTGACTTGGTCAATGTATCTTCACTGTGGTCCAGTGGTAGATTCTTAGACTTGCGCGCGGGGGATCGGAGGTTCAAACCCCAGGCCGACCGGCAGAAAATATTTATGCCGCCGAATGCAAATCACTCTGTTTGTTCCCGAGAGGCAACTGCAGACGTGTTTTTTGCTGCCCACGAGCACGGCCAATGATGCTATATGTGTAGAGAAGATGCCCACTGCTAGTGCCCATCCCTACACACTAGCACAGCCCTTCACACAGGGCCCGCGCTCATATATTCGACTCGGGTCGATCACGCACGCAACATAGTGAACGTGCCCACTGCCTAGTGCCCACAAACACTATGTTCTGCATGCCTTGTGGTTTCTGTGAAGACGAAACCTGTGTGCATTCACTCTGCTCAGACAGACAGTGCACTCATTGCAGTAACTGTGCCCGCTCACAAGCTTACACAAGCAGCGCGCCCCAAGCAGTAAATGTGCCCGCTCACAGCCCACATCTACTCGCACACATGAGTCCCACGGGACTCGCGCAGCCCCCCCCTCACTCAGCCAAACACTGTTGTAAGGTCGAGGGCGAGCGCTCCGCCCGCTGTATTAAGCGCGCCCCCCGCCTCAAATGCCGCAGGCATAACGCCTATGTTTGTGAGCCCCATAGCACCTCTGTCGCACGGCGAACAGAGCGCGCTCTGTATCCGGCCCTTAGCCAACCATGCAGATGCATGGGCAGCGCTTCCAGGGGTTTCGGACTGGGTCTTTAGGCATTATAAAGAGAGGCTTCTCGCTACAGTTTTGTCGACGCCCTCCGCGCTTCACAGCGCGCGTCGAAACTTCGGTTCCGCTGTATGTAGCACACCTACTTCGCGCCGAAATATCAAAACTGATAAGCAAAGGGGCGATAGAGCTTGTTCCCCGAGTTCAAAGCAAACAGGGGGTATACAGCAGATACTTTCTAGTCCCCAAAAAGGACGGCGGTATCAGACCCATTCTGGATCTAAGACGACTGAACAGAGTATTAGTGGAACGCCGTTTCAAAATGCTCACAACCAGCAAAATTCTCGCGCATGTTCGCCGAGAAGACTGGTTCATGTCGATAGATCTGAAGGACGCATATTTTCAAATACAGATAGCGTCACATCACAGGCGATTCTTGAGATTCGCCTTCGAGGGTCAGACATACCAGTATACAGTCCTGCCTTTCGGCTTGTCCCTGGCACCTCGTACATTTACGAAATGCATGGACGCAGCGCTCGCTCCTCTCAGACTCAGAGGCATGCGAGTGCTGAACTATTTGGACGACTGGTTGATCCTAGCCCAATCACGATCTCAGCTCATAGAGCACAGAGCCATTTTACTCGATCACCTGGAGAATCTTGGTATCACGGTCAATTGGGCGAAGAGTTCACTGAACCCCAGCCAAACGATTCCGTTTCTGGGTATAGTTCTGGACTCACAGTCTATGACAGCGCGGCTGTCGCCACAGCGCGTGCTGAACATTCAGCGCGCGGCGATGTCTTTCCGCCGCGGCGCTTTCACCCCGCTCAGAAAATTTCAAAGGATGCTGGGTCTCATGGCCTCAGCATCGTCAGTTCTCCGGCTGGGCTTGCTCCGCATGCGCCCGCTGCAGTTCTGGTTGAAAGCGCGGGTTCCGCGCAGAGCGTGGGTGTCCGGTCATTACGCCTCAAGGTCGATCAGGACTGTGTCACAGCCCTGGTGCCTTGGATGGCGAACGACTGGTACCAATCAGGTGTAAGCCTGGGGACTTCCTCGAGGGTGAGGATGGTGTCTACGGACGCATCCACCTCGGGATGGGGAGCGCTGCTCGAGGGCAGACCGTCCTTCGGCCTATGGTCGGAACGGGAAAAGCTCCGACACATAAACTGCCTAGAAATGCTGGCAGTGCACAACGCGCTGACGCGTTTTTGTCCCCACATCAAGGACCAACACGTCATAGTCCATTCGGACAACATGGCAGTGGTGTCCTACATAAATGTGTCCTCACTGCCCCGCATTCTTTTCAAAGACCGACAGCGCGCTGTCCCAAAAGTGGCCGCGCTGCCCGCTATATGCTTTTCCCCCCGTCTCCCTCCTGCCTCAGGTGTTGGAACGGGTCAGGAAAACGAAATGCCCAGTGCTGCTTGTAGCACCGTTCTGGAAGAACCAGGCATGGTTCCCAGTTCTGATGCAGTTAGCAGACATCGCTCCATGGCCAGTGCCGTTGAGGAGAGATCTCCTCTCGCAGGCCAGGGGCTCGATCTGGCACCCACACCCGGAACTATGGTCCCTTCATGTGTGGGCGCTCAACGGATACCCGTTGGTCTCGCAGAGGGAGTCATGAATACCATCACGGAGGCTAGAGCGCCGTCGACCAGGCGACTCTATGCTTCAAAGTGGTCGGTTTTCTCCGGCTGGTGTACAGCTCGGAGCCTTTCACCCCTCGAATGTGAGGTAACGGAGGTTCTCTCCTTCCTACAAGAGCTGTTGGATAAGGGCAGATCCCCTTCCACGCTCAAAGTGTATGTGGCGGCTATTTCAGCGTTCTCCGGTTCAACGCTGGGTCAGTCACTAGGAAGGAATGATTTAGTCATCCGCTTCCTCAGGGGAGCTAGGAGACTGAATCCACCCAGACCTCCGTCAGTCCCTATGTGGGACCTTTCTACGGTCCTGGCGGCCATGAAAGGTGCCCCTTTCGAGCCTATCCAGTCAATCAGCCTCAAACATTTGTCTTTCGAACAGTGTTTTTCATGGCTCTCGCTTCAGTGAAGCGCATAGGCGATCTGCACGCGCTCTCCGTGAGCCCGACATGCTTGGAGTTTGGTCCTAATGACTCTAAAGTCATACTCAAACCTAAGCACGGCTATGTGCCGAAATCCCTCAACACGCCTTTTCGGGCTCAGGTCATTTCCCTGGCTGCCCTGCCGGCGTCGAGTGAGGAAGGGGACTCGAGTTTTCTTTGCCCTGTTAGGGCTTTAAGAACTTATATGTCCCGCTCTGCTGCCTTTAGACAGACAGAGCAGCTCTTTGTCTCGTTCAGCGGACGTTCCAAAGGAACGGCTGTTTCGAAACAAAGTCTATCCAGATGGATAGTTGACGCCATAGCGCTGGCTTATACTGCCAAGGGCATTCAATGCCCGTTGGGAGTCAGAGCGCACTCTACGAGAGGCGTTGCCTCCTCGTGGGCTTGGTCCAGCGGGATTTCCTTACAGGATATATGTACGGCGGCAGGCTGGGCCTCTCCGTCTACATTTATCAGGTTTTATAACCTAGGTTCCCGCCTTACAGGCTAAGCTTTTGTCGGTGTAATCTAATTACAGGCGCAATGCGCTACCGACTATACTGGGCAGAACTGTGTAAGACCCACGTTTTCCCACATTAGTGCAGGCTCCCTACCCTGGCTATGTGATGTCATATTCGCGTCTGTGGACATGTCTATATAAGGACGGAGGAAACCCCTCCTGTCTTTAGACTCTCCCTGTGAGGTCATGTTAAGCCTGCGGACGCTACAATATAGGGAATTAAGGCTCCCCCCCTTTATTCCCTGACTCTGTGTGAGTCTATCTGGTGATTATGCACTGTATGCCTGAAATAGCTTCCGGTGATCAGTGTTCTTATCCCAGCACGCACGGCGTTTTGCAAGGGGTTCCCGTAGCGTTTTCAACGCAGTACGAGAGAACTCTCGTAAGAGAACGTACTCGGTTACTAACGTAACCTCGGTTCTCTCTAGAAGAGGGAACGAGTACTGCGTTCCCTTGCCGTGCGTTTGGTTCACTCTGGTTCGCTTCGGCGATCAAAATCAAGTGAATCAGCCTTCTCGAGCTCCTTTTATAGAGGTAAGCCACGCCCGTCTCGGCGGGAAGTGGCGAGGAGGGCGCGAAGCGCCCTCATTAGTCTGATGTTGCATCAGCCTGCGCTCGATAGGCTTATGCAGTTGCCGCAGAGCAGCCAATGAGCAGACAAGCCGTCTTGCTTCAGCTGTCTGCTGCTGCCGCAACGCGTTTTACATATATGAAAAATTAAAGGATAATTTTTGCTTCAGTGTTTCGTGAAAAGAGACTTTTCCCGTAGCGTTTTCAACGCAGTACTCGTTCCCTCTTCTAGAGAGAACCGAGGTTACGTTAGTAACCGAGTACGTTCTCAAACTTTTTAGTCATGACCCCTTATTTACTTTAAAGAAAATCTGGTGACAAGTCAACAGTCTTAAGAAGAACAATTCAGTGGAATTAGCGTTCGTTCACTTTATAAAGGCAGAGTGCCAAACGCTTTTCACGCAATTGAAAGCCACTGTAACGGCTGTGTTCTGTTTTTCTGCTGATCTCCTGCACCCCTCTGCAGTATCTGTGCACCCCCAAACTTAAAGAACCACTGCCTAGGGGGTTAATGTATCTTGAGCTAATGTTAATAACAGAAAACAGTTTAAAGCAGAGTCTGCAAATATGGGTTTGTGAAAGGTTTCTGACACTTAAGCTCAAGAGCCAATCAAATGAAAACTCTCCCCTTCATGCTGCTGGCCCTATTTTAACGATCTAAGCGCATGATCTAAAGCGAAGGGCGCAAGTTCACTTAGGGCATGTCCGAATCCATTTTTGCTAGTTTAACGACGGGAAAAATGGTCGGTGCTCCCGGCATATGGTCTAATGGCGCTTTTCCACTGCATGGGTACGGTTCGGCTCGGCTCAGTACGGTTCGACTTGGCGCGGAACGATTCGGCTCGCTTCACTTTTCCACTGCATGGTACGGCTTGACTCGGTACTGCACGGTTCAGTTCGCTTTAGCTCGCTTGCTTTCCCACTGCAGTTAGTACCGCTTCAAAGTGGGTGGGACTTATCGTTATAGTTGCCGTCTCTACTGCCATGACATCATCATATTAAATGCACATTTTTCATTCCGTGTTGCCCCATCCTCTCCTTGGCAACCATTTTAGTATCGGTACAGTATGCTTGGAACCTCAACAGAGGTGGTACCATTTAAAGCGAGCCGTACCGTACCGTACCATGCAGTGGAAACGTGCCATAAGTGAGCCGTACCGAACCGAGCCGTATCGTACCATGCAGTGGAAAAGCGCCATAAAAGGGTTGTCTCATAATGCGTAATGGGTGTGTTTTGGGCTTTACGTGCAATAAACCAATCAGAGTCTCATCTCCCATTCCCTTTAAATGCTAGTTGCGTTAGCGCCATGGTTGATTCCCTATTTACATGACGGAATTTGATAGTGGAAAGACCAAATGCGTCTCCAGAGAGGAAATGGATCTGCTCGTGTGTGAGGTTAAAGCTGTGTGTGTGTGTGCGCGAGGTTAAAGCACGCGAGCAGACCATCTACGGGCAAACTACGGGATTCATTTAACTCGGAGCTCAAGCCAAGCCTCGTGTTCGAGTCTCCTCCAAGGACAGCAAGCCAAGTTAGTTTACTATTAACCTTTAAGGATGAATGGGCAGGCGAACTAGTGAAACTAGTAAAAAACACTTGTCGCGCTTGGCGCTGCATTGCGCCGGGTGTAAGATAGGGCCCTTTAACTTTAATTTCAAGAACAAACTCAAATCTTCACAAAAAAGAATCTCAAGAATGGGAACAAGCTCAGGCACGGGAACCGCAAAGGTCATTAATCGGCTGTCGGTGAACATGTCAAACTAACAATCAAAGACTTCTGATTTTAGCCAAGGATCAGAGGAATTTTTTAGGATTTGCTAAATTTGTCTCAGACGGCCTAATCGTGGCCAAAATCGCAGTGTGCACTCGGCTTAACACACAGACCGCAAAACACTAGAACAGAACTATACACATGAATCAAAACACATGAACACGAGACACTGAATGTACAGGGTGGGCCATTTATATGGATACACCGTAATAACATGGGAATGGTTGGTGATATTAAAGTCCTGTTTGTGGCACATTAGTATATGTGAGGGGGCAAACTCCTCAAGATGGGTGGTGACCATGACATATACTAATGTGCCACAAACAGGACTTTAATATCACCAACCATTCCCATGTTATTACGGTGTATCCATATAAATGGCCCACCCTGTACAGCTAGATGAATGTCTGGATTAATTCACTGGATTTGAGAAAAAGTGTATGAGATTAGGATCATGGACTGCAGCTTTAATGGCTCTGTGTGATTGGAAGTGAAGTGACTTGTACTAACTGACCTGTCCACTGTTTACAGCGGCATGTTGGGCTGATTCAGTGAAGATCACCATGGTGACAAACTTGATAAGCTCTTTCAGTGTCTGAAAAGATGATGGTATTCCTGGGAAGAAGAATCAAAGGCTGTTTCTGTGAGGAACTCAGTTTAGGATGTTTGTACATGTGCGCACACACTCACACACTCACTCACTCACTCACTCACTCACTCACTCACTCACTCACTCACTCACACACACACAATATGAAATGGAGAGTGGAGCCATAAACCAAACTAATTTTGTCTATTGACCTGGTTCAATTATTCTGCATTAAAACATTGATTTACAGTGGGGTTTACAAAAGAGGTTGTGCCTCAAAGCAAATATGTCTATCTTATGCTGTGCAAATACTAAACTGAACACAAAATAAAAAGAAAAGAAACCTTTGTTGGAGTAAATGTCCTAATATGGCAACAATTCCACTGGAAATGCAGTCATTGGTCTAGACACATTTCTATCCCACCAGAAATCACACTTGCAGCATCTTCAACTGCAACAGCCCTGATAACAGACTGATAACAGACCTGAGGAATCTCTTCCCAGGAAGCCATTGGTGAATATCTCACTGATCCAACGCTGCAGCTCTGTGTCCTTCTGCACGTGTGCATCATGTTGAAAGAAGTGTGACAAGAGAGCTCCAACAAACCTGTAAGTAAACTCACAGTCAGATGTTTTCCAGATTTACATATTTACAGCTTTACTTTTTTTTGCTTTGAATAAATTCCTGCTTAAGAAATAAATACAAAGCGACTTACAACACAGTACATGTACAGCATGTGCTCAATAACTAATAAACCCATTAAGCTGTATTATTGACACTGTATTTGTTGAAATATGAATCAGAAAGTGAACCAGGATGTATTAGTTCAGCCCTAACAACTGGATGTATTATGTAACACACACACACACACACACACACACATACAGAGAGAGAGAGAGAGAGAGAGAGAGAGAGAGAGAGAGAGAGAGAGAGAGAGTTTCACAACAACTTTATTTGATCATAAGAACTTCACATAGATTTTAAATTATAGTCACATTTTTGTATTCCACATATCATTATTTCTTCTACACCCAAATACTTATTCCAATACCAAAGCAAAAAACAACATTCCATCCACAACTGTGCAAATAGCTTCATTATATCCCCACCTTTGCAAAAAACCTTCATAATCATTAACCAACTTATAAAACTTAAAATCAGTCAGAACCCGACTTTTCACCAAATTTTTAAAAACCATCTATATCTTCTAACTTTTTTCCCCTTGAAATATAAATAGCTTGTTTAGCTTGTCCAATCAAGAAGTTTAGCAATTGACTTTCACTTCCTAGGGCCGCTCTATAACATGGACCAAGAGTGAAGCTTTGAATGGAGAAGTTAAAAAAAAAAAAATAATAATTTTAACTACACTAAACAAATTCTTCAATCTTAAACATTCTAAAAAGCAGTGAAAATCGTTTCCCTTATTTTACAGAAAGGGGCACACATCAGACACATTAGAATTAATAGTATTCACAAATGCATTAACAGCAACTGTGCCGTGCAATATTTTACACTGAAGATCACCTGTGTACTTTTTTAATGGGCATTTGTAAAGGATTCTCTATACAGGTTCTCTTTCAGTCGAGAACGTCAGACGTAGACTGAATGGGATCACACTAGGGAGCCTGTCATCTTCGAGCATGTTAGAACGAGCCAATGGGCGCATTGGCGTGCGTGAGTTGCATCACGCGCTCCGCCCCGCCAGGCGGGTATAAATACGGAAGCGGATGCACGCACCACCTGTCTTTCGCTTCAGAGCCGATCGTTCTTTATGTCGATGTCTCTGAAGAGTGTTGTTTTCTACAACGAGCGAGTGTGTAGGTGTTTCTTCAGGAAGTCTCTCCCAGGCTGATGTTTCTACAGTGTGAGCAGCGGTGGTCGCGAACTCTGAGCTCTCAACTGCTGTTCTAACAGCATCACATTTTATGTTTGTGTTTGTTTGTCTGACAGCCGGTTGAGGGCAAGAAGAGTGATTTCTTCACTGGTACAGGCTGCACCATCCCTGTCAGTGTTGCAGCGATCATTCCCCTGTGTGCTTCAGCACTGGTGAGAGGTTTCTCACTTCCTGAAAGAGCAACACGGGTGCGTTTGCATCTTTTTCAAGATGTCATTCCGCCCGTGCGTTTCTGGATGTGGTCGTTCCCTGTCTGTTGGTCTTGTTCCCTGTCTGACTTCTGACGGGCCCCCATTACCACGCCCCACCCCAGAGTGCTGTGTGGGATGGGTGATCAGAGAACAGTGATGGAGTTTCCGCCCAGTAACCACTCCCTGGGTGCTCCTCACTCCTCCATCACACTGATACCGGTGGAGCCCCCCGTTGAGAGCACTGGTCCCTCTGTAATGGACCGACCAGATGTCTCACTCGAGGTTTCTCCAGGGGACAGGATGCCAATTACAGCATCGGAGGGTGAGCTGACCTTTGGAGATGACGACTCAGCTGCGTTATTCCCTTCGGGAAGTGTAACGTTGCCTGAGCCAGATCCTCAGTTGTCAGCTATCCTCAAACAGGCCGCTGAGGCTGTCGGACTCGAGTGGAACCCTCCACCGTGTCCCGCTCAGCCCGGCTGTGCTGGTTCTCAGCCCGCCGCCCCAGTGCCCTTCTTTCCCGAAGTGCATGGAGAGCTTACTAGGTCGTGGATGGCACCTTTTACTGCCAGAAGCTACCTGGAGAGCTTTTCCCCCCTCACTACCCTTGACGGAGGAGCAGTGAAGGGCTACGAGGCCATCCCTCCAGTGGAGCGGTCTGTCGCGGCACATCTGTGCCCGGCAGCCGCTGCGTCTTGGACAGGAGATCCTCGTTTCCCCCCTTAGGCCTGTGAGCGCTCATCTGTTCTTACAGACAAAGCGTAAAGAGCCTGTGGGCAAGCCGCTTCCTCTTTGCATGCCTTGGCGTTGCTTCAGGTCTACCAGGCCAAAACACTCATGGACATGCACAAGGGTAGTTTAGGCTATGCGCTCACCAGTGAGCTCCGCATCTCAACTGACTTGGCTCTCCGGAGCACAAGTGTTGCGCCTGCGCGATCTGCCTAACAATGTCCACTCTGGTGGTCCAGGAGCGCCATCGTTGGTTCAACCTGGTGGATTTAACAGATTCGGACAAGGCTCGGTTCCTGGACTCCCCAATTTCCCAGGTTGGGCTTTTCAGAGACGCGGTGGAGAGCTGCACCCAACAGTTTTCTACTGCTTCTACCGGAGGCAATCCGACACATCCTGCCCTAGCGGCCCGCTGGTGCCATCACCCTGCCGCCGGTGGCAGTTCCTCCGCCTGCTCGTCGCCAAGGGCATCCTCCACCCGCCGCTTCCGCTCTCACTGGCCTACAGCAGCCGCCTTCACCCAGGCCTCAGCGCAGAGCAAGCCACAGGCAGGCCGCCCAGCCTGTATCAGTCACTGCCAAGCCAGGTGGCAAGTGTAAGACTAAGCAAGTGTAAGACTCCCCTCTTGTGTCACCAGCCGGCAGCTGGGTACGGTCCGAGGACCCGATTACGCCCTCTTCCATAACCCCTGCCGACCAGTGGAGACCAGTAAGTGTTGGTCCCCCTGTCCCGGTTTGTGGAAGCCTGGAGAGTGCTTCTCGGTCGATCCAGCTGGCTCTTCTGTACCATCAGACTTGGCTACACGATCCTACTAGCGAAGGATGTGATGGAGCCGGTTCCTCTAGCCGACATGGAGTCGGGCTTCTACAGCCCGTACTTCATTGTATCCTAGAAAGGAGGTGGGTTACAGCCAATCTTGGACCTGCGACACTTGAATCGGGTCCTTCACAAGCTCCCATTCAAGATGCTAGCGCAGAAACGCATTTTTCAGTGCATCCGTCCCCAAAATTGGTTTGCAGCGATCGACCTGAAGGACCCATACTTTCATGTCTAACCCTAACCCTGCCGCGACACAGGCCATTCCTGCGTTTCGCGTTCGAGGGTTGAGCTTATCAGTACAAAATCCTACCCTTCGGGCTGGCCCTGTCACCCTCTTTACGAAGGTCGCGGAGGTAGCCATTGCTCCCATGAGAGAGCGTGGCCTTCAATTCCTCAACTATCTCAACGACTGGCTAATACTAGCTCAGTCTCAGAAACAGTTGTGCGAACACAGGGATTTGTTGCTCCAACATATCTGCCAGTTGGGTCTTTGGCTCGGTTTGCTTCATATGAGACCGCTTCAGCACTGGCTTCACGACCAAGTCCCGAGGTGGGCGTGGCGCAGCTTGCATGCTCCGTGTGAGAATCACCCCAGCCTGCCGGAAAAACCCTCAGCCCGTGGTCAGATCCTTCATTTCTCCGGGCCGGAGTGCCCCTAGAACAAGTGTCCAGGCATGCTGTGGTTTTCACAGATGCCTCCTACACCGGCTGGGGGGCCACGTACAACGGGCACGCAGTAGCGGGGATCTGGACGGGCCCCCAACTGCACTGGCACATCAAAATCCTCGAGTTGAATGCAGTACACCTTGCCTTGAAACCCCTCAAAACGCAGCTGCGCGGCAAGCATGTACTGGTCCGTTCTAACAACACTGTGGCCGTTGTTTACATCAACCGTCAAGGTGGTCTACTCTCCCGTCACATGTCGTAACTCGACCACCACCTCCTCCTATGAAGTCAGAAACATGAGTTCGCTTCGTGTCACTCATATCCCTGGCCTGCTCAATCGTGCCGCCGATGCGCTCTCACGACAGCCTGTGGTCTACAGAGAGTGGAGACTCCATCCCCAGACGGTCCAGCTGATCTGGAACCACTTCGGGGCCGCACAGATAGATCTGTTTGCCTCTCTGGACTCGTCCCATTGCCAGTTGTTCCATTCCCTGACTATGGGGACCCTCAGCACGGACACGCTGACACACAGCTGGCCTCGGGGCCTCCACAAGTATGCGTTTCCTCCAGTAAGCCTTATTGCACAGTTACTGAGCAAAGTCAGGGAGGAAGAGGAGCAGGTCTTGCTAGTTGCCCCTTATTGGCCCAACCGGACCTGGTTCCCCGAACTCACACTCCTCTCGACAGCCCCTCCCTGGCCCATTCCTCTGAGAGAGGCCCTCCTCTCTCAGGGACGGGGCACCATATGGCACCCGCGTCCAGACCTCTGGAGACTCCATGTCTGGTCCCTGGACGGGACGCAGAGGTTCTAGGTGGTCTACCACAGTCAGTTGTAGACACCATCACTTCTGCGAGAGCACCCTCTACGAGGCATGCTGATGCCTTGAAGTGGAACCTATTCATTGAATGGTGTTCTTCTCTGAATGGTGTTCTGCTTTATTTCCTGCAAGAGGGGTTGGATGGAGGGCTGTCTCCCTCCACCCTCAAAGTGTATGTTGCCTCTATTGCCTCTATTGAGTGTTTCTAATATGGTGAATATTATATCTGCTCAAACGTAGATATGTATAATATGGTAACAATAATGTTTCATAGTTTGGAGTGGCTCGATCGTTTCAGTAAATGTTCTCTGCACTCTGCAGTCAGTCGCGCTGTGCGTTTGAAAAGCAAAACGCACCAAACATTAGGCTTCATGTTTTTACTTCAATCTCATTTTATAACATCATAACGATTGTAAACATTTGAAGTGACATGATAATCAATTTATTTTTCTCTAGTATAGTGTTACTGAAGTGTTCCTTTGTAACGATTGATAGGCCACCTGCTATAAGCTATTG
Organism: Abramis brama; assembly: GCF_963993115.1. Lineage (NCBI taxonomy): Eukaryota > Metazoa > Chordata > Actinopteri > Cypriniformes > Leuciscidae > Abramis > Abramis brama. The sequence goes on along the minus strand of NW_028156020.1, from coordinate 53,325 downwards.
TTATTATTATTTTATGCTGAACTGCACATATATGCCTACAAGGCACAACAAACCTGGTGTTCATTTTATATATAAATAAATAAATATATATATATGTATATGTATATATGTATATGTATATGTATATATATATATATATATATATATATATATATATATATATATATATATATATATATATATATATATATGTATATGTGTACATACAAAGTACACATATGTAGAGACAAAGTGACAGAGATTATAAAGAGACTCTATTAACACAAGACAGAGAGAAGTACAATGCAAAATTTCAGTCATAAATGGTGTGGATCCGTATGCACTGAGCACTGATTTTGCAGCTTTGCCTCAGATACAGTATTATCCATGTGTACCATTATCTGGTAATTGGCTAGGAGTTTTAACACATGTAAGCAATTCCGAACCTGGAAATATGTGCATGAATATGAATGGTATGAAAATAAATAAAACTCGCGTGCAAATTAATTAATGTAACAGTTAATGCGGAACTACTTTATACGCGGGTTCTTTAGGGACATAATCTGAGATTGCAAGGCTGGAATGTGTGTGTGTGTGTGAGTGAGTGAGAGAGAGTCGCGGGCGTGATCAAACAGTGGAAACAATGTTGTTTTTGTATGTTTTTAATACCTCGTCATTTTGTACATACAGGACATCATTCAAACTGCAAAGTGTTAACTTATATTTGTGTACACTCGCAATAAAACACAACAAATTCTTACGTGTTTTGAGGGAGTTTCTTTCCTGTTTATCCTCGCCAGCCATAACCTCCATCGTTGTTCTGACAAAAGCTTCGTCTTCTCACATTCATGAAGTCTAATGACTGCCATACTGAACTTGTGATCGATAAGACATCTCATCATTTCCTGCTACAAACTGATAACGGTCAGATAAGTATGATTTAAACCATGCTAGTGCAATTCCACTAATGCCAACATAATTTCCGAGTCTATTTAAAAGAATGTTGTGGTCGATAGTGTCAAATGCAGCACTAAGATTGAGTAACACTAATAGCGAGATACAACCACGATCAGATGATAAAAGCAAATCATGTGTGACTCTAATGAGAGCAGTCTCGGTACTATGGTACGGTCTTAATCCTGACTGGAAATCCTCACAGATATAAATTCTTTCAAGAAAGGAACACAGTTGTGAGGATACCGCCTTTTCTAGTGGCTCTGACAGAAAAGGTAGATTCGAGATCGGCCTGTAATTGACTAATTGACCGCCTTTTCTAGTGGCTCTGACAGAAAAGGTAGATTCGAGATCGGCCTGTAATTGACTAATTCTGTATAATCAAGTTGCGTTTTTTTAACAAGCGGTTTAATCATAGCCAGCTTAAGTTTTTGGTACATATCCTATTGACAAAGATGAATTAATGATATTAAGAAGAGGATCTATGACCTCTGGAAGCATCTCTTTCAGTAGCTTAGTCGGTATAGGGTCTAACACACATGTTGTCGATTTAGATGATTTAACGAGTTTAGTAGATTCTTCCTCTCCTATAGCAACGAATTAATCAAATTTTTCGGTAACACTTTAGAATACTGTATCTTACTTACTGCATAACTAATAAGTAATTATTGAAGAACTAATAGGTAATTATTCATTAACTACTTCTTCACTACTGTTAACTACTAAGGAAGATGTGTTAACTAATCAGTATGTAATATATTTTTATGATTGTGTTAAGTAACAGTTAGTTAATCAATAAATAATGAATTCTGTCATAACTCTTGAAGAACTACTACTAATTATCTACTAATTAAGGATCAATAAAAATAACTAAGAAGTAACTACTAATGAACAGTCATACAAAAATAACCTCAGATTAGTTTTTATATTTTATATAGAGTACTGTGTGTGTCTGTTTTCCTCAGCATAGAATGCCATTGAGTAAATTCATGTTTGAGGCAATGACTGAGGGAAACTAAAAAAATATAGGGAACTTATTTGTAATTCATAAATAATTATCAAATAATTCTGCAGGAATTACTTAGAACCTGGAACAGTATTCTAAAGTGAGAATATAGGAAACTCATTAGTAATTAATAAATAATTATCAAATAATTATCCAGGAATTAGGCTACTTATAACCTGAAACAGTATTCTAAAGTGAACATATAAGGACATTAATTGGTAATTAACAAATAATTATTAGATAATTCTTCAGGAATTATTTGGAACCTGGAACAGTATTCTAAAGTGAGAATATAGGGAACTCATTAGTAATTAATAAATAATTATCAAATAATTATCCAGGATTTAGGCTACTTATAACCTGAAACAGTATTCTATAGTGAACATATAAGGAAATTAATTGGTAATTAACAAATAATTATTAGATAATTCTTCAGGAATTACTTGGAACCTGGAACAGTATTCTAAAGTGAGAATATAGGGAACTCATTAGTAATTAATACAGAATTACCACATACTTCTGACTCAAATCAAACTTACTGTAAAAAACACATTATTAACGGTATTATCTAAACCTTTGTAAAATAGATAAGTTATCATACATTATGATACATTTTGCTAATTAAATAAAAAGTTTGCTTATTTGCAGATCAATATATAGCCTAGTAAATGTCTGCACTTATCTTTCTTATTAGTGCTGAAGAATGACTAAAACTGGCTAGAAAATAAAATAAAAAACATTGATCAGTGCTTTTTACTTTTCAAGTAATTACCTTTGTACATTTACTAAGATAATTTTGAAAATGAATAGGCCAATAGTTTATCATTTTACTGGAGTAATATTTTATTGGGTTATCTGTACTTTTACTCAAGTACTTGATTTGTGTACTTCATCCACCACTCCACTGCTAAAATAAAACGGTTTATTGTAGTAACCACTGTGTATGACTGTTCATTAGTAGTTACTTCTTAGGTATTTTTCTTGCACATTAATTAATAGATAATTAATAATAGTTCTTCAAGAGTTATGACATAATTCATTAGTTATTGATTAACTAACTGTTACTTAACACAATCATAAAAATATATTACATACTGATTAGTTAACACATCTTCCTTAGTAGTTAACAGTAGTGAAGAAGTAGTTAATGAATAATTACCTATTAGTTCTTCAATAATTCCTTATTAGTTATGCAGTAAGTAAGATACAGTATTCTAAAGTGTTACCAATTTTTCCTCAGGGAGACTACAATGCACTGCCTGATGCGATACTGTAGTAGACGGTTGCATAGTTATAATTTTGTCCCTGATATTATCAATCTTATAAGTGAAGAAGTTCATAAAGTCATTACTGCTGTGTTGCTTGGAAACTTCGGTGCTTGAAGCTTCATTTTTCGTTAGTTTAGCCACTGTTTAAATAAATATCTAGGATTATGTTTATTTTCTTCTAATAGGGTTGTAAAATAAGCAGATCTAGCAGCTTTTAAAGCCTCTCTGTAAGTAATCAAGCTCTCTTTCCATGAAATGCGAAATACCTCTAGTTTTGTTTTCTTCCAGTTGCGCTCCATTTTTCTGGCTGCTCTCTTAAGGGCCCGAGTGTGCTCGTTGTACCACGGCGTCGGCGTTTTCTTTAATCTTCTTTAAGCGCAACGGAGCAACTGTGTCTAAAGTGCTGGAAAAGAGAGAGTTAAAAGTTTCTGTCACAATATCTAGTTTGTCTAAGCTATCTGGGATGCTGAGATGATGAAACTGATTAGGAAGATTATTAATAAAGCAATCTTTAGTGGCAGAATTGATAGAGTCGGCTTTGCATCCTTGGCTAAATGAAGTTTACACGAGACTAGATAATGATCTGAGATGTCATCAAATTTCAACGGCATCAACATCTATTCCGTGTGATAATATTAGATCTAGAGTATGATTACGACAATGAGTAGGTCCTGACACATGTTGTCTAACTCCAATAGAGTTAAGAATGTCTTTAAATGCCAAACCCAATGCATCTTTTTCATTATCTACATGTATATACAAACACAGCACATCTAGGTTATTATCTGAAATCATATCATTAACAATGAGTGCTTGTTACGACCTGTGTTAGTTTGTTTTCTATTGCTTTGTGTTCCTTTTCTCTTTCTTGTTTTCTCTAATCCAAAACAGGTTATCCAATCATGGGATGTAAGCAGCCATTGGTTGCCCAGTCGGGGCGGGGTCTTTAAAAGGACGCTGCTGACACTCATCGAGGGGCTCATTCTTGGTTCGGTCGCATGTGGGTTGAGAGCTCCGGAATCCCTTCTCCGGTCGATGATCAAACTGTGTTTAGAGATTTTAATTAGTTCAAGTGAATGTGCATCTTGTGTCGTCTTAGCGGCCCCTAATTTAATAACAAATGATCGTTGCGACGGAAGCAAATCAATCAAAACTAACTTTAGATGGAAAATAACTTAACTCTGCTATAAAGCCAAAACAATCTCTTTTACCTTAAATTATACGCTTATCTCTGTAAAGCTGCTTTGAAACAATCTACATTGTTAAAAGCGCTATATAAATAAAGATGACTTGACTTGACTTGTAAACCTTTGAACCGTTCTCCTATGTGTGAACGTGCATCTTGTGAAAACCTCTGAACCATTCTCCTATGTCTAAACCATCTTAACAGTGTGGAGCGTAGGGGTGTCCTGCCTTGTTAAGTTGGCTTGAGAAAGCCAACTTACTGAAATCCTATTTAAACTTATTATTATTAAGTTGGCTTGAGAAAGCCAACTTACTGAAATCCTATTTAAACTTATTAAGTTGGCTTGAGAAAGCCAACTTACTGAAATCCTATTTAAACTTATTAAGTTGGCTTGAGAAAGCCAACTTACTGAAATCCTATTTAAACTTATTAAGTTGGCTTGGGAAAGCCAACTTACTGAAATCCTATTTAAACTTATTAAGTTGGCTTGGGAAAGCCAACTTACTGAAATCCTATTTAAACTTATTAAGTTGGCTTGAGAAAGCCAACTTACTGAAATCCTATTTAAACTTATTAAGTTGGCTTGAGAAAGCCAACTTACTGAAATCCTATTTAAACTTATTAAGTTGGCTTGAGAAAGCCAACTTACTGAAATCCTATTTAAACTTATTAAGTTGGCTTGAGAAAGCCAACTTACTGAAATCCTATTTAAACTTATTATTAGTGGTGCTTGCTGAAAGCAAGGCATCACTATTGTTATTGCTCATACTTATTAGTGGTGCTTGCTGAAAGCAAGGCATCACTATTGTTCTCTTGCATACTTATTAGTGGTGCTTTTTTGAAAGCATCACTATTGTTATTGCTCATACTTATTATTAGTGGTGCTTTTTTAAAAGCATCACTATTGTTATTGCTCATACTTATTAGTGGTGCTTGCTGAAAGCAAGGCATCACTATTGTTATCCTCCATACTTATTAGTGGTGCTTGCTGAAAGCAAGGCATCACTATTGTTATTGCTCATACTTATTATTTTTCTTCTTCTTATTATTATTCTTCCACACAAAAGTTTGGCGCGAAACTCGCCCCGCACCGTTTGTCACAGACCCCTGAGTGAGGCGTCAAATCGAGCGGCTCATTGAGGAGAGGTGTGCTATGACTTTTCTAAGCGATCGGGTGTACGATGTTCGCACAGCGGACGAAAAAGCGGCTAAAAAAGTCCCATTGACTTTACATTGGGAGTTCTAAAAATATTTGAATCCCAACCGACGTTTTCACACACACACCACTCCAAAGTGCCTGACAGCCCTGCATCTCTCCCTCTCTCTCTCCCTCAGAGGATTTATATTATCAAGCAGCCAATAAGTAATGGCCTAAAATCTTCATAGCCACACCCTAGCAACCAGTTTCAGCACCCTAGCAACCACTAAGAGCTCCCTAGCAACCACCCTAAACCAAAAAAAAACATTTTTTTATTTTTTAAATATTTTTTAAAGCAATTTTACTCTCGTGGCCTTGCGATATCGCTCCATGCTTGTGCCTATTCGGCCATAGGCACGAGGCCGCAGGCCGAGTGCCGTACAGAAGGCACTCGTTATTAAAGATTTTAAGAACTCTATAAAAACTCCATAGTAACCATATTTGACAACTACCAACCACCTAGTAACACCATAGCAACTAACAAAAACACCTTAGCAACCACCCTGAACACCCTAGCAACGTCTAGAAATGCTCTAGTAACCACAAAAAACTCTAGCAAGCACCCAGAACACCATAGCAACTGCCTAGCAACCACCTAGAACACCTAGCAACTGCCTAGCAACCACCCAGAACACCTAGCAACCAACCAGAACACCCTAGCAACTGCCTAGCAATGCCCTAGTATCCACCCAAAATACCATAGCAACTGCCTAGCAACACCATAGCAACCACCCAGAACACCCTAGCAACCACCTAGCAACGCCCTAGCAACCACCAAGAATACCCTAGCAACTGCCTAGCAACCACCCAGAACACCTTAGCAACTGCCTAGCAACACCATAGCAACCACCCAGAACACCCTAGCAACCACCTGGCAACAGCATCTTGCTAAAAACATGCTGGCAACATGCTAATCAAGCTAGCATCATGCTAGCAACATGCTAATCAAACTAGCATCATGTTAGCAACATGCTAATCATGCTAGCAACATGCTAATCAAGCTAGCATCATGCTAGCAACATGCTAATCATGCTAGCATTATGCTACCAACATGCTAATAAAGCTAACATCATGCTAACAACATGCTAATCAAGCTAGCATAATGCTTGCATCATGCTAATCAAGCTAGCATCATGCTAGCAACATGCTAATCATGCTAGCATTATGCTAGCAACATGCTAATCAAGCTAGCATCATGCTAGCAACATGCTAATCATGCTAGCAAAATGCTAATCAAGCTAGCATCATGCTAGCAACATGCTAATCATGCTAGCATTAGGCTACCAACATGCTAATAAAGCTAGCATCATGCTAACAACATGCTAATCAAGCTAGCATAATGCTAGCATCATGCTAATCAAGCTAGCAACATGCTAATCATGCTAGCATTATGCTAGCAACATGCTAATCAAGCTAGCATTATGCTAGCAACATGCTGATCAAGCTAGCATCATGCTAGATACATGCTAATCATACTAGCATTATGCTAGCAACATGCTAATCAAGCTAGTATAATGTTAGTAAAATGCTAATCATGTTAGCATCTAGCTAAATACATGCTAGCAAAATGCTAATCATGCTAGCATCTTGTTAAAAGCATGCTAGCAACATGCTAATCATGCTAGCATCATCCAACCAACATGCTAATCATGCTAACAACATGCTAATCATGCTAGCATCATTCTAACAACATGTTAATCATAGTAAATCATGCTGGAATGTTGTAAATCGTAGTAAATCATCTTAGAATCATGGTAAATCGTGGTAAATAATGCTAAAGCGTGGTATATCATGGTATCACAACATGGTAATTGTGTTAGCATCTGCCCAGTGGCGAATTTTGCCACTGCAAGCACCACTTCACATTTTCTTCAGGAAATGTACATTCTAGTTATTATTAGTGGTGCTTGCTGAAAGCAAGGCATCACTATTGTTATTGCTCATACTTATTAGTGGTGCTTGCTGAAAGCAAGGCATCACTATTGTTATTGCTCATACTTATTATTAGTGGTGCTTGCTGAAAGCAAGGCATCACTATTGTTATTGCTCATACTTATTAGTGGTGCTTGCTGAAAGCAAGGCATCACTATTGTTATTGCTCATACTTATTATTATTATTCTTCTTTTTATTATTCCACACAAAGTTTGGCGCGTAACTCGTCCCGCACCGTTTGTCACAGATCCATGAATGAGGTGTCAAATCGACCGGCTCATTAAGGAGAGGTGTGCTATGACTTTTATAAGCGATCGGGGGTGCGGTGTTCGCCCCAGGGGCGAAAAAGCGTCCGAAAAATCCCATAGACTTAACATTGCGACAAACTTTGACGAGTCATAACTCTGAGCGACGATTTCGCAGAAACGTGTGATTTGCCACATTTGAAGAGGCTGACAGGCTCTGTAAGAACATACCTCTCAATGGGGTAAAAGTTGCACCCCTGGGGGGCAGGAGATGCCCAAAGTTGCCCCTTTGACTTACTATGGGGAAGGAACGTCCCGTGAAACACACATGCTTTTCCTACTATGGTAAATTGCATAGGGACTTTGTATTGAACGTAGCTCTGGATCACAGTGTCATAGAGACAAGGGGGAGGGCTCATTTTACTCAGACGACCAATCAGTCTCTCAGGATCATTGTGAAGCTATCAAGCCACGCCCTAGCAACCATTTAGAGCCCCTTAGCAACAAGTTCCATAGACTTCCATTGAAAGAGTTCAAAGAGATATCTCCAGACTGAATTGTCATAGAAACATGGGGGTGGTCTCATTTGACTCGGGGCAGCAAACAGCCAATCATGAATCACCTAAACACTTCCAAGCCCCTCCCTAGCAACCATTGTCGAGCACCTTAGCAACCAAAATCCAAAGAGGGATATCTTCCATTCTGAATGTCACAGAGGCATGGGAGTTGGTTTATATCATTCATACTGACAAGAAGCCTTTGGAGTTTCATGATTGGCAGCTGACAAGCCACTCCCTAGCAACCAAACAGAGTACCCTAGCAACCAAAATCCAAAGAGGGTTATCTTCCATTCTGAATGTCGCAGAGGCATGGGAGTTGGTTTATATCATTCATACTGACAAGCAGCCTTTGGAGTTTCATGATTGGCAGCTGACAAGCCACTCCCTAGCAACCAAACAGAGTACCCTAGCAACCAAAATCCAAAGAGGGATATCTTCCATTCTGAATGTCACAGAGGCATGGGAGTTGGTTTATATCATTCATAGTGACAAGAAGCCTTTGGAATTTCATCATTGGCAGCTGCCAAGTAACTCCATAGCAACCAAAAAGAGTACCCTAGCAACCGTTTAGCAAAACGTATATCTCTGCATCAAAACATAGTATAGAGATGGGACTTGGCTCTTTTGACTAAATCATGGTAAACTATGGTAAATCATCCTAGAATCATAGTAAATCATACTAAAACATGGTAAATCATGGTATACTATAGTAAATCATAGTAAACTATGGTAAATCGTGGTAAATCATGGTAAACTATGGTAAATCATGCTAGAATCATAGTAAATCATACTTGAACATGGTAAATCATGGTATACTATAGTAAATCATGGTAAACTATGGTAAATCATGGTAAACTATGGTAAATCATGGTAAACTATGATAAATCATGCTAAAATCAGTAAATCATACTTGAACATGGTATATCATGGTATACTATAGTAAATCATGGTAAACTATGGTAAATCGTGGTAAATCATGGTAAACTATGGTAAATCATGCTAGAATCAGTAAATCATACTTCAACATGGTAAATCATGGTATACTATAGTAAATCATGGTAAACTATGGTAAATCATGGTAAACTATGGTAAATCATGGTAAACTATGATAAATCATGCTAGAATCAGTAAATCATACTTGAACATGGTATATCATGGTATACTATAGTAAATCATGGTAAACTATGGTAAATCGTGGTAAATCATGGTAAACTATGGTAAATCATGCTAGAATCAGTAAATCATACTTCAACATGGTAAATCATGGTATACTATAGTAAATCATGGTAAACTATGGTAAATCGTGGTAAATCATGGTAAACTATGGTAAATCATGGTACACTATGGTAAATCATGCTAGAATCATAGTAAATCATACTTGAACATGGTAAATCATGGTATACTATAGTAAATCATGGTAAACTATGGTAAATCATGGTAAACTATGGTAAATCATGGTAAACTATGATAAATCATGGTAAACTATGGTAAATCATGGTAAACTATGGTAAATCATGGTAAACTATGATAAATCATGCTAAAATCAGTAAATCATACTTGAACATGGTATATCATGGTATACTATAGTAAATCATGGTAAACTTTGGTAAATCGTGGTAAATCATGGTAAACTATGGTAAATCATGGTAAACTATGGTAAATCATACTTCAACATGGTAAATCATGGTATACTATAGTACATCATGGTAAACTATGGTAAATCATGGTAAACTATGGTAAATCATGGTAAACTATGATAAATCATGCTAGAATCAGTAAATCATACTTGAACATGGTATATCATGGTATACTATAGTAAATCATGGTAAACTATGGTAAATCGTGGTAAATCATGGTAAACTATGCTAAATCATGGTAAACTATGGTAAATCATGCTAGAATCAGTAAATCATACTTCAACATGGTAAATCATAGTATACTATAGTAAATCGTGGTAAATCGTGGTAAACTATGGTAAATCATGGTAAACTATGGTAAATCATGCTAGAATCAGTAAATCATACTTGAACATGGTAAATCATGGTATACTATAGTAAATCATGGTAAACTATAGTAAATCGTGGTAAATCATGGTAGAATCATAGTAAATCATACTTGAACATGGTAAATCATGGTATACTATAGTAAATCTGGTAAACTATGGTAAATTGTGGTAAATCATGGTAAACTATGGTAAATCATGGTAAACCATGCTAGCAACATGGTAAAACAAGCTAGCATCATGCTAGCTACATGCTAATCATGCTAACATGATGCTAGCATGATGCTAATAATGCTAGCATGATGCTAACAACATGCTAATAATGCTAGCATGATACTAGCTACATGCTAATCATGCTAGCTTCTTGCTACAAACATGCTAGCAAACATGCTATTCATGTTAGCATCTTGTTAAAAAATGCTAGCATCATGCTAACAACATGCTAATCATGCTAGCTACATTCACGTTAGCTACATTATCATATTAGCATCATGCTAGCAACATGCTAGCATTATGTTAGTCACATGCTTATAATGCTAGCATCATGATCATTTTGTTATAATCTTGCTAAAAACTAGCTAAACGCACTTTAGCAACCAAGTGGTGAGTTTTGCCACTGCAAGCACCACTTCACATTTTCTTCAGGAAATGTACATTCTAGTTATTATTATTCTTCTTTTTATTATTCCACACAAAGTTTGGCGCGTAACTCGTCCCGCACCGTTTGTCACAGATCCATGAATGAGGTGTCAAATCGACCGGCTCATTAAGGAGAGGTGTGCTATGACTTTTATAAGCGATCGGGGGTGCGGTGTTCGCCCCAGGGGCGAAAAAGCGTCCGAAAAATCCCATAGACTTAACATTGCGACAAACTTTGACGAGTCATAACTCTGAGCGACGATTTCGCAGAAACGTGTGATTTGCCACATTTGAAGAGGCTGACAGGCTCTGTAAGAACATACCTCTCAATGGGGTAAAAGTTGCACCCCTGGGGGGCAGGAGATGCCCAAAGTTGCCCCTTTGACTTACTATGGGGAAGGAACGTCCCGTGAAACACACATGCTTTTCCTACTATGGTAAATTGCATAGGGACTTTGTATTGAACGTAGCTCTGGATCACAGTGTCATAGAGACAAGGGGGAGGGCTCATTTTACTCAGACGACCAATCAGTCTCTCAGGATCATTGTGAAGCTATCAAGCCACGCCCTAGCAACCATTTAGAGCCCCTTAGCAACAAGTTCCATAGACTTCCATTGAAAGAGTTCAAAGAGATATCTCCAGACTGAATTGTCATAGAAACATGGGGGTGGTCTCATTTGACTCGGGGCAGCAAACAGCCAATCATGAATCACCTAAACACTTCCAAGCCCCTCCCTAGCAACCATTGTCGAGCACCTTAGCAACCAAAATCCAAAGAGGGATATCTTCCATTCTGAATGTCACAGAGGCATGGGAGTTGGTTTATATCATTCATACTGACAAGAAGCCTTTGGAGTTTCATGATTGGCAGCTGACAAGCCACTCCCTAGCAACCAAACAGAGTACCCTAGCAACCAAAATCCAAAGAGGGTTATCTTCCATTCTGAATGTCGCAGAGGCATGGGAGTTGGTTTATATCATTCATACTGACAAGCAGCCTTTGGAGTTTCATGATTGGCAGCTGACAAGCCACTCCCTAGCAACCAAACAGAGTACCCTAGCAACCAAAATCCAAAGAGGGATATCTTCCATTCTGAATGTCACAGAGGCATGGGAGTTGGTTTATATCATTCATAGTGACAAGAAGCCTTTGGAATTTCATCATTGGCAGCTGCCAAGTAACTCCATAGCAACCAAAAAGAGTACCCTAGCAACCGTTTAGCAAAACGTATATCTCTGCATCAAAACATAGTATAGAGATGGGACTTGGCTCTTTTGACTAAATCATGGTAAACTATGGTAAATCATCCTAGAATCATAGTAAATCATACTAAAACATGGTAAATCATGGTATACTATAGTAAATCATAGTAAACTATGGTAAATCGTGGTAAATCATGGTAAACTATGGTAAATCATGCTAGAATCATAGTAAATCATACTTGAACATGGTAAATCATGGTATACTATAGTAAATCATGGTAAACTATGGTAAATCATGGTAAACTATGGTAAATCATGGTAAACTATGATAAATCATGCTAAAATCAGTAAATCATACTTGAACATGGTATATCATGGTATACTATAGTAAATCATGGTAAACTATGGTAAATCGTGGTAAATCATGGTAAACTATGGTAAATCATGCTAGAATCAGTAAATCATACTTCAACATGGTAAATCATGGTATACTATAGTAAATCATGGTAAACTATGGTAAATCATGGTAAACTATGGTAAATCATGGTAAACTATGATAAATCATGCTAGAATCAGTAAATCATACTTGAACATGGTATATCATGGTATACTATAGTAAATCATGGTAAACTATGGTAAATCGTGGTAAATCATGGTAAACTATGGTAAATCATGCTAGAATCAGTAAATCATACTTCAACATGGTAAATCATGGTATACTATAGTAAATCATGGTAAACTATGGTAAATCGTGGTAAATCATGGTAAACTATGGTAAATCATGGTACACTATGGTAAATCATGCTAGAATCATAGTAAATCATACTTGAACATGGTAAATCATGGTATACTATAGTAAATCATGGTAAACTATGGTAAATCATGGTAAACTATGGTAAATCATGGTAAACTATGATAAATCATGGTAAACTATGGTAAATCATGGTAAACTATGGTAAATCATGGTAAACTATGATAAATCATGCTAAAATCAGTAAATCATACTTGAACATGGTATATCATGGTATACTATAGTAAATCATGGTAAACTTTGGTAAATCGTGGTAAATCATGGTAAACTATGGTAAATCATGGTAAACTATGGTAAATCATACTTCAACATGGTAAATCATGGTATACTATAGTACATCATGGTAAACTATGGTAAATCATGGTAAACTATGGTAAATCATGGTAAACTATGATAAATCATGCTAGAATCAGTAAATCATACTTGAACATGGTATATCATGGTATACTATAGTAAATCATGGTAAACTATGGTAAATCGTGGTAAATCATGGTAAACTATGCTAAATCATGGTAAACTATGGTAAATCATGCTAGAATCAGTAAATCATACTTCAACATGGTAAATCATAGTATACTATAGTAAATCGTGGTAAATCGTGGTAAACTATGGTAAATCATGGTAAACTATGGTAAATCATGCTAGAATCAGTAAATCATACTTGAACATGGTAAATCATGGTATACTATAGTAAATCATGGTAAACTATAGTAAATCGTGGTAAATCATGGTAGAATCATAGTAAATCATACTTGAACATGGTAAATCATGGTATACTATAGTAAATCTGGTAAACTATGGTAAATTGTGGTAAATCATGGTAAACTATGGTAAATCATGGTAAACCATGCTAGCAACATGGTAAAACAAGCTAGCATCATGCTAGCTACATGCTAATCATGCTAACATGATGCTAGCATGATGCTAATAATGCTAGCATGATGCTAACAACATGCTAATAATGCTAGCATGATACTAGCTACATGCTAATCATGCTAGCTTCTTGCTACAAACATGCTAGCAAACATGCTATTCATGTTAGCATCTTGTTAAAAAATGCTAGCATCATGCTAACAACATGCTAATCATGCTAGCTACATTCACGTTAGCTACATTATCATATTAGCATCATGCTAGCAACATGCTAGCATTATGTTAGTCACATGCTTATAATGCTAGCATCATGATCATTTTGTTATAATCTTGCTAAAAACTAGCTAAACGCACTTTAGCAACCAAGTGGTGAGTTTTGCCACTGCAAGCACCACTTCACATTTTCTTCAGGAAATGTACATTCTAGTTATTATTCTTCTTTTTATTATTCCACACAAAGTTTGGCGCGTAACTCGTCCCGCACCGTTTGTCACAGATCCATGAATGAGGTGTCAAATCGACCGGCTCATTAAGGAGAGGTGTGCTATGACTTTTATAAGCGATCGGGGGTGCGGTGTTCGCCCCAGGGGCGAAAAAGCGTCCGAAAAATCCCATAGACTTAACATTGCGACAAACTTTGACGAGTCATAACTCTGAGCGACGATTTCGCAGAAACGTGTGATTTGCCACATTTGAAGAGGCTGACAGGCTCTGTAAGAACATACCTCACAATGGGGTAAAAGTTGCACCCCTGGGGGGCAGGAGATGCCCAAAGTTGCCCCTTTGACTTACTATGGGGAAGGAACGTCCCGTGAAACACACATGCTTTTCCTACTATGGTAAATTGCATAGGGACTTTGTATTGAACGTAGCTCTGGATCACAGTGTCATAGAGACAAGGGGGAGGGCTCATTTTACTCAGACGACCAATCAGTCTCTCAGGATCATTGTGAAGCTATCAAGCCACGCCCTAGCAACCATTTAGAGCCCCTTAGCAACAAGTTCCATAGACCTCCATTGAAAGAGTTCAAAGAGATATCTCCAGACTGAATTGTCATAGAAACATGGGGGTGGTCTCATTTGACTCGGGGAAGCAAACAGCCAATCATGAATCACCTAAACACTTCCAAGCCCCTCCCTAGCAACCATTGTCGAGCACCTTAGCAACCAAAATCCAAAGAGGGATATCTTCCATTCTGAATGTCACAGAGGCATGGGAGTTGGTTTATATCATTTATACTGACAAGAAGCCTTTGGAGTTTCATGATTGGCAGCTGACAAGCCACTCCCTAGCAACCAAACAGAGTACCCTAGCAACCAAAATCCAAAGAGGGTTATCTTCCATTCTGAATGTCGCAGAGGCATGGGAGTTGGTTTATATCATTCATACTGACAAGCAGCCTTTGGAGTTTCATGATTGGCAGCTGACAAGCCACTCCCTAGCAACCAAAGAGAGTACCCTAGCAACCAAAATCCAAAGAGGGATATCTTCCATTCTGAATGTCACAGAGGCATGGGAGTTGGTTTATATCATTCATAGTGACAAGAAGCCTTTGGAATTTCATCATTGGCAGCTGCCAAGTAACTCCATAGCAACCAAAAAGAGTACCCTAGCAACCGTTTAGCAAAACGTATATCTCTGCATCAAAACATAGTATAGAGATGGGACTTGGCTCTTTTGACTAAATCATGGTAAACTATGGTAAATCATCCTAGAATCATAGTAAATCATACTAAACCATGGTAAATCATGGTATACTATAGTAAATCATAGTAAACTATGGTAAATCGTGGTAAATCATGGTAAACTATGGTAAATCATGCTAGAATCATAGTAAATCATACTTGAACATGGTAAATCATGGTATACTATAGTAAATCATGGTAAACTATGGTAAATCATGGTAAACTATGGTAAATCATGGTAAACTATGATAAATCATGGTAAACTATGATAAATCATGCTAAAATCAGTAAATCATACTTGAACATGGTATATCATGGTATACTATAGTAAATCATGGTAAACTATGGTAAATCGTGGTAAATCATGGTAAACTATGGTAAATCATGGTAAACTATGGTAAATCATGCTAGAATCAGTAAATCATACTTCAACATGGTAAATCATGGTATACTATAGTAAATCATGGTAAACTATGGTAAATCATGGTAAACTATGGTAAATCATGGTAAACTATGATAAATCATGCTAGAATCAGTAAATCATACTTGAACATGGTAAATCATGGTATACTATAGTAAATCGTGGTAAATCGTGGTAAACTATGGTAAATCATGGTAAACTATGGTAAATCGTGGTAAATCATGGTAAACTATGGTAAATCATGCTAGAATCAGTAAATCATACTTCAACATGGTAAATCATGGTATACTATAGTAAATCATGGTAAACTATGGTAAATCATGGTAAACTATGGTAAATCATGGTAAACTATGATAAATCATGCTAGAATCAGTAAATCATACTTCAACATGGTAAATCATGGTATACTATAGTAAATCGTGGTAAATCGTGGTAAACTATGGTAAATCATGGTAAACTATGGTAAATCATGCTAGAATCATAGTAAATCATACTTGAACATGGTAAATCATGGTATACTATAGTAAATCATGGTAAATCATGGTAAACTATGGTAAATCATGGTAAACTATGATAAATCATGCTAAAATCAGTAAATCATACTTGAACATGGTATATCATGGTATACTATAGTAAATCATGGTAAACTATCGTAAATCGTGGTAAATCATGGTAAACTATGGTAAATCATGGTAAACTATGGTAAATCATGCTAGAATCAGTAAATCATACTTGAACATGGTAAATCATGGTATACTATAGTAAATCATGGTAAACTATAGTAAATTGTGGTAAATCATGTTAAACTATGGTAAATCATGGTAAACTATGGTAAATCATGCTAGAATCAGTAAATCATACTTGAACATGGTAAATCATGGTATACTATAGTAAATCGTGGTAAATCATGGTAGAATCATAGTAAATCATACTTGAACATGGTAAATCATGGTATACTATAGTAAATCTGGTAAACTATGGTAAATTGTGGTAAATCATGGTAAACTATGGTAAATCATGGTAAACCATGCTAGCAACATGGTAAAACAAGCTAGCATCATGCTAGCTACATGCTAATCATGCTAACATGATGCTAGCATGATGCTAATAATGCTAGCATGATGCTAGCAACATGCTAATAATGCTAGCATGATACTAGCTACATGCTAATCATGCTAGCTTCTTGCTACAAACATGCTAGCAAACGTGCTATTCATGTTAGCATCTTGTTAAAAAATGCTAGCATCATGCTAACAACATGCTAATCATGCTAGCTACATTCACGTTAGCTTTTGCTAAAAACATGCTAGCATGATGCTAGCAACATGCTAATCATATTAGCACCATGATAGCAACATGCTAGCATTATGTTAGTCACATGCTTATAATGCTAGCATGATGATAATTTTGTTAGAATCTTGCTAAAAACTAGCTAAACGCACTTTAGCAACCGAGTGGCGAGTTTTGCCACTGCAAGCACCACTTCACATTTTCTTCAGGAAATGTACATTCTAGTTATTATTATTCTTCTTTTTATTATTCCACACAAAGTTTGGCGCGTAACTCGTCCCGCACCGTTTGTCACAGATCCATGAATGAGGTGTCAAATCGACCGGCTCATTAAGGAGAGGTGTGCTATGACTTTTATAAGCGATCGGGGGTGCGGTGTTCGCCCCAGGGGCGAAAAAGCGTCCGAAAAATCCCATAGACTTAACATTGCGACAAACTTTGACGAGTCATAACTCTGAGCGACGATTTCGCAGAAACGTGTGATTTGCCACATTTGAAGAGGCTGACAGGCTCTGTAAGAACATACCTCTCAATGGGGTAAAAGTTGCACCCCTGGGGGGCAGGAGATGCCCAAAGTTGCCCCTTTGACTTACTATGGGGAAGGAACGTCCCGTGAAACACACATGCTTTTCCTACTATGGTAAATTGCATAGGGACTTTGTATTGAACGTAGCTCTGGATCACAGTGTCATAGAGACAAGGGGGAGGGCTCATTTTACTCAGACGACCAATCAGTCTCTCAGGATCATTGTGAAGCTATCAAGCCACGCCCTAGCAACCATTTAGAGCCCCTTAGCAACAAGTTCCATAGACTTCCATTGAAAGAGTTCAAAGAGATATCTCCAGACTGAATTGTCATAGAAACATGGGGGTGGTCTCATTTGACTCGGGGCAGCAAACAGCCAATCATGAATCACCTAAACACTTCCAAGCCCCTCCCTAGCAACCATTGTCGAGCACCTTAGCAACCAAAATCCAAAGAGGGATATCTTCCATTCTGAATGTCACAGAGGCATGGGAGTTGGTTTATATCATTCATACTGACAAGAAGCCTTTGGAGTTTCATGATTGGCAGCTGACAAGCCACTCCCTAGCAACCAAACAGAGTACCCTAGCAACCAAAATCCAAAGAGGGTTATCTTCCATTCTGAATGTCGCAGAGGCATGGGAGTTGGTTTATATCATTCATACTGACAAGCAGCCTTTGGAGTTTCATGATTGGCAGCTGACAAGCCACTCCCTAGCAACCAAACAGAGTACCCTAGCAACCAAAATCCAAAGAGGGATATCTTCCATTCTGAATGTCACAGAGGCATGGGAGTTGGTTTATATCATTCATAGTGACAAGAAGCCTTTGGAATTTCATCATTGGCAGCTGCCAAGTAACTCCATAGCAACCAAAAAGAGTACCCTAGCAACCGTTTAGCAAAACGTATATCTCTGCATCAAAACATAGTATAGAGATGGGACTTGGCTCTTTTGACTAAATCATGGTAAACTATGGTAAATCATCCTAGAATCATAGTAAATCATACTAAAACATGGTAAATCATGGTATACTATAGTAAATCATAGTAAACTATGGTAAATCGTGGTAAATCATGGTAAACTATGGTAAATCATGCTAGAATCATAGTAAATCATACTTGAACATGGTAAATCATGGTATACTATAGTAAATCATGGTAAACTATGGTAAATCATGGTAAACTATGGTAAATCATGGTAAACTATGATAAATCATGCTAAAATCAGTAAATCATACTTGAACATGGTATATCATGGTATACTATAGTAAATCATGGTAAACTATGGTAAATCGTGGTAAATCATGGTAAACTATGGTAAATCATGCTAGAATCAGTAAATCATACTTCAACATGGTAAATCATGGTATACTATAGTAAATCATGGTAAACTATGGTAAATCATGGTAAACTATGGTAAATCATGGTAAACTATGATAAATCATGCTAGAATCAGTAAATCATACTTGAACATGGTATATCATGGTATACTATAGTAAATCATGGTAAACTATGGTAAATCGTGGTAAATCATGGTAAACTATGGTAAATCATGCTAGAATCAGTAAATCATACTTCAACATGGTAAATCATGGTATACTATAGTAAATCATGGTAAACTATGGTAAATCGTGGTAAATCATGGTAAACTATGGTAAATCATGGTACACTATGGTAAATCATGCTAGAATCATAGTAAATCATACTTGAACATGGTAAATCATGGTATACTATAGTAAATCATGGTAAACTATGGTAAATCATGGTAAACTATGGTAAATCATGGTAAACTATGATAAATCATGGTAAACTATGGTAAATCATGGTAAACTATGGTAAATCATGGTAAACTATGATAAATCATGCTAAAATCAGTAAATCATACTTGAACATGGTATATCATGGTATACTATAGTAAATCATGGTAAACTTTGGTAAATCGTGGTAAATCATGGTAAACTATGGTAAATCATGGTAAACTATGGTAAATCATACTTCAACATGGTAAATCATGGTATACTATAGTACATCATGGTAAACTATGGTAAATCATGGTAAACTATGGTAAATCATGGTAAACTATGATAAATCATGCTAGAATCAGTAAATCATACTTGAACATGGTATATCATGGTATACTATAGTAAATCATGGTAAACTATGGTAAATCGTGGTAAATC
Source organism: Abramis brama (assembly GCF_963993115.1). Taxonomy (NCBI): domain Eukaryota; kingdom Metazoa; phylum Chordata; class Actinopteri; order Cypriniformes; family Leuciscidae; genus Abramis; species Abramis brama. The sequence goes on along the minus strand of NW_028156020.1, from coordinate 33,363 downwards.
ATGGTAAACTATGCTAAATCATGGTAAACTATGGTAAATCATGCTAGAATCAGTAAATCATACTTCAACATGGTAAATCATAGTATACTATAGTAAATCGTGGTAAATCGTGGTAAACTATGGTAAATCATGGTAAACTATGGTAAATCATGCTAGAATCAGTAAATCATACTTGAACATGGTAAATCATGGTATACTATAGTAAATCATGGTAAACTATAGTAAATCGTGGTAAATCATGGTAGAATCATAGTAAATCATACTTGAACATGGTAAATCATGGTATACTATAGTAAATCTGGTAAACTATGGTAAATTGTGGTAAATCATGGTAAACTATGGTAAATCATGGTAAACCATGCTAGCAACATGGTAAAACAAGCTAGCATCATGCTAGCTACATGCTAATCATGCTAACATGATGCTAGCATGATGCTAATAATGCTAGCATGATGCTAACAACATGCTAATAATGCTAGCATGATACTAGCTACATGCTAATCATGCTAGCTTCTTGCTACAAACATGCTAGCAAACATGCTATTCATGTTAGCATCTTGTTAAAAAATGCTAGCATCATGCTAACAACATGCTAATCATGCTAGCTACATTCACGTTAGCTACATTATCATATTAGCATCATGCTAGCAACATGCTAGCATTATGTTAGTCACATGCTTATAATGCTAGCATCATGATCATTTTGTTATAATCTTGCTAAAAACTAGCTAAACGCACTTTAGCAACCAAGTGGTGAGTTTTGCCACTGCAAGCACCACTTCACATTTTCTTCAGGAAATGTACATTCTAGTTATTATTATTCTTCTTTTTATTATTCCACACAAAGTTTGGCGCGTAACTCGTCCCGCACCGTTTGTCACAGATCCATGAATGAGGTGTCAAATCGACCGGCTCATTAAGGAGAGGTGTGCTATGACTTTTATAAGCGATCGGGGGTGCGGTGTTCGCCCCAGGGGCGAAAAAGCGTCCGAAAAATCCCATAGACTTAACATTGCGACAAACTTTGACGAGTCATAACTCTGAGCGACGATTTCGCAGAAACGTGTGATTTGCCACATTTGAAGAGGCTGACAGGCTCTGTAAGAACATACCTCTCAATGGGGTAAAAGTTGCACCCCTGGGGGGCAGGAGATGCCCAAAGTTGCCCCTTTGACTTACTATGGGGAAGGAACGTCCCGTGAAACACACATGCTTTTCCTACTATGGTAAATTGCATAGGGACTTTGTATTGAACGTAGCTCTGGATCACAGTGTCATAGAGACAAGGGGGAGGGCTCATTTTACTCAGACGACCAATCAGTCTCTCAGGATCATTGTGAAGCTATCAAGCCACGCCCTAGCAACCATTTAGAGCCCCTTAGCAACAAGTTCCATAGACTTCCATTGAAAGAGTTCAAAGAGATATCTCCAGACTGAATTGTCATAGAAACATGGGGGTGGTCTCATTTGACTCGGGGCAGCAAACAGCCAATCATGAATCACCTAAACACTTCCAAGCCCCTCCCTAGCAACCATTGTCGAGCACCTTAGCAACCAAAATCCAAAGAGGGATATCTTCCATTCTGAATGTCACAGAGGCATGGGAGTTGGTTTATATCATTCATACTGACAAGAAGCCTTTGGAGTTTCATGATTGGCAGCTGACAAGCCACTCCCTAGCAACCAAACAGAGTACCCTAGCAACCAAAATCCAAAGAGGGTTATCTTCCATTCTGAATGTCGCAGAGGCATGGGAGTTGGTTTATATCATTCATACTGACAAGCAGCCTTTGGAGTTTCATGATTGGCAGCTGACAAGCCACTCCCTAGCAACCAAACAGAGTACCCTAGCAACCAAAATCCAAAGAGGGATATCTTCCATTCTGAATGTCACAGAGGCATGGGAGTTGGTTTATATCATTCATAGTGACAAGAAGCCTTTGGAATTTCATCATTGGCAGCTGCCAAGTAACTCCATAGCAACCAAAAAGAGTACCCTAGCAACCGTTTAGCAAAACGTATATCTCTGCATCAAAACATAGTATAGAGATGGGACTTGGCTCTTTTGACTAAATCATGGTAAACTATGGTAAATCATCCTAGAATCATAGTAAATCATACTAAAACATGGTAAATCATGGTATACTATAGTAAATCATAGTAAACTATGGTAAATCGTGGTAAATCATGGTAAACTATGGTAAATCATGCTAGAATCATAGTAAATCATACTTGAACATGGTAAATCATGGTATACTATAGTAAATCATGGTAAACTATGGTAAATCATGGTAAACTATGGTAAATCATGGTAAACTATGATAAATCATGCTAAAATCAGTAAATCATACTTGAACATGGTATATCATGGTATACTATAGTAAATCATGGTAAACTATGGTAAATCGTGGTAAATCATGGTAAACTATGGTAAATCATGCTAGAATCAGTAAATCATACTTCAACATGGTAAATCATGGTATACTATAGTAAATCATGGTAAACTATGGTAAATCATGGTAAACTATGGTAAATCATGGTAAACTATGATAAATCATGCTAGAATCAGTAAATCATACTTGAACATGGTATATCATGGTATACTATAGTAAATCATGGTAAACTATGGTAAATCGTGGTAAATCATGGTAAACTATGGTAAATCATGCTAGAATCAGTAAATCATACTTCAACATGGTAAATCATGGTATACTATAGTAAATCATGGTAAACTATGGTAAATCGTGGTAAATCATGGTAAACTATGGTAAATCATGGTACACTATGGTAAATCATGCTAGAATCATAGTAAATCATACTTGAACATGGTAAATCATGGTATACTATAGTAAATCATGGTAAACTATGGTAAATCATGGTAAACTATGGTAAATCATGGTAAACTATGATAAATCATGGTAAACTATGGTAAATCATGGTAAACTATGGTAAATCATGGTAAACTATGATAAATCATGCTAAAATCAGTAAATCATACTTGAACATGGTATATCATGGTATACTATAGTAAATCATGGTAAACTTTGGTAAATCGTGGTAAATCATGGTAAACTATGGTAAATCATGGTAAACTATGGTAAATCATGCTAGAATCAGTAAATCATACTTCAACATGGTAAATCATGGTATACTATAGTACATCATGGTAAACTATGGTAAATCATGGTAAACTATGGTAAATCATGGTAAACTATGATAAATCATGCTAGAATCAGTAAATCATACTTGAACATGGTATATCATGGTATACTATAGTAAATCATGGTAAACTATGGTAAATCGTGGTAAATCATGGTAAACTATGCTAAATCATGGTAAACTATGGTAAATCATGCTAGAATCAGTAAATCATACTTCAACATGGTAAATCATAGTATACTATAGTAAATCGTGGTAAATCGTGGTAAACTATGGTAAATCATGGTAAACTATGGTAAATCATGCTAGAATCAGTAAATCATACTTGAACATGGTAAATCATGGTATACTATAGTAAATCATGGTAAACTATAGTAAATCGTGGTAAATCATGGTAGAATCATAGTAAATCATACTTGAACATGGTAAATCATGGTATACTATAGTAAATCTGGTAAACTATGGTAAATTGTGGTAAATCATGGTAAACTATGGTAAATCATGGTAAACCATGCTAGCAACATGGTAAAACAAGCTAGCATCATGCTAGCTACATGCTAATCATGCTAACATGATGCTAGCATGATGCTAATAATGCTAGCATGATGCTAACAACATGCTAATAATGCTAGCATGATACTAGCTACATGCTAATCATGCTAGCTTCTTGCTACAAACATGCTAGCAAACATGCTATTCATGTTAGCATCTTGTTAAAAAATGCTAGCATCATGCTAACAACATGCTAATCATGCTAGCTACATTCACGTTAGCTACATTATCATATTAGCATCATGCTAGCAACATGCTAGCATTATGTTAGTCACATGCTTATAATGCTAGCATCATGATCATTTTGTTATAATCTTGCTAAAAACTAGCTAAACGCACTTTAGCAACCAAGTGGTGAGTTTTGCCACTGCAAGCACCACTTCACATTTTCTTCAGGAAATGTACATTCTAGTTATTATTATTAGTGGTGCTTGCTGAAAGCAAGGCATCACTATTGTTATCCTCCATACTTATTAGTGGTGCTTGCTGAAAGCAAGGCATCACTATTGTTATTGCTCATACTTATTATTATTATTCTTCTTTTTATTATTCCACACAAAGTTTGGCGCGTAACTCGTCCCGCACCGTTTGTCACAGATCCATGAATGAGGTGTCAAATCGACCGGCTCATTAAGGAGAGGTGTGCTATGACTTTTATAAGCGATCGGGGGTGCGGTGTTCGCCCCAGGGGCGAAAAAGCGTCCGAAAAATCCCATAGACTTAACATTGCGACAAACTTTGACGAGTCATAACTCTGAGCGACGATTTCGCAGAAACGTGTGATTTGCCACATTTGAAGAGGCTGACAGGCTCTGTAAGAACATACCTCTCAATGGGGTAAAAGTTGCACCCCTGGGGGGCAGGAGATGCCCAAAGTTGCCCCTTTGACTTACTATGGGGAAGGAACGTCCCGTGAAACACACATGCTTTTCCTACTATGGTAAATTGCATAGGGACTTTGTATTGAACGTAGCTCTGGATCACAGTGTCATAGAGACAAGGGGGAGGGCTCATTTTACTCAGACGACCAATCAGTCTCTCAGGATCATTGTGAAGCTATCAAGCCACGCCCTAGCAACCATTTAGAGCCCCTTAGCAACAAGTTCCATAGACTTCCATTGAAAGAGTTCAAAGAGATATCTCCAGACTGAATTGTCATAGAAACATGGGGGTGGTCTCATTTGACTCGGGGCAGCAAACAGCCAATCATGAATCACCTAAACACTTCCAAGCCCCTCCCTAGCAACCATTGTCGAGCACCTTAGCAACCAAAATCCAAAGAGGGATATCTTCCATTCTGAATGTCACAGAGGCATGGGAGTTGGTTTATATCATTCATACTGACAAGAAGCCTTTGGAGTTTCATGATTGGCAGCTGACAAGCCACTCCCTAGCAACCAAACAGAGTACCCTAGCAACCAAAATCCAAAGAGGGTTATCTTCCATTCTGAATGTCGCAGAGGCATGGGAGTTGGTTTATATCATTCATACTGACAAGCAGCCTTTGGAGTTTCATGATTGGCAGCTGACAAGCCACTCCCTAGCAACCAAACAGAGTACCCTAGCAACCAAAATCCAAAGAGGGATATCTTCCATTCTGAATGTCACAGAGGCATGGGAGTTGGTTTATATCATTCATAGTGACAAGAAGCCTTTGGAATTTCATCATTGGCAGCTGCCAAGTAACTCCATAGCAACCAAAAAGAGTACCCTAGCAACCGTTTAGCAAAACGTATATCTCTGCATCAAAACATAGTATAGAGATGGGACTTGGCTCTTTTGACTAAATCATGGTAAACTATGGTAAATCATCCTAGAATCATAGTAAATCATACTAAAACATGGTAAATCATGGTATACTATAGTAAATCATAGTAAACTATGGTAAATCGTGGTAAATCATGGTAAACTATGGTAAATCATGCTAGAATCATAGTAAATCATACTTGAACATGGTAAATCATGGTATACTATAGTAAATCATGGTAAACTATGGTAAATCATGGTAAACTATGGTAAATCATGGTAAACTATGATAAATCATGCTAAAATCAGTAAATCATACTTGAACATGGTATATCATGGTATACTATAGTAAATCATGGTAAACTATGGTAAATCGTGGTAAATCATGGTAAACTATGGTAAATCATGCTAGAATCAGTAAATCATACTTCAACATGGTAAATCATGGTATACTATAGTAAATCATGGTAAACTATGGTAAATCATGGTAAACTATGGTAAATCATGGTAAACTATGATAAATCATGCTAGAATCAGTAAATCATACTTGAACATGGTATATCATGGTATACTATAGTAAATCATGGTAAACTATGGTAAATCGTGGTAAATCATGGTAAACTATGGTAAATCATGCTAGAATCAGTAAATCATACTTCAACATGGTAAATCATGGTATACTATAGTAAATCATGGTAAACTATGGTAAATCGTGGTAAATCATGGTAAACTATGGTAAATCATGGTACACTATGGTAAATCATGCTAGAATCATAGTAAATCATACTTGAACATGGTAAATCATGGTATACTATAGTAAATCATGGTAAACTATGGTAAATCATGGTAAACTATGGTAAATCATGGTAAACTATGATAAATCATGGTAAACTATGGTAAATCATGGTAAACTATGGTAAATCATGGTAAACTATGATAAATCATGCTAAAATCAGTAAATCATACTTGAACATGGTATATCATGGTATACTATAGTAAATCATGGTAAACTTTGGTAAATCGTGGTAAATCATGGTAAACTATGGTAAATCATGGTAAACTATGGTAAATCATACTTCAACATGGTAAATCATGGTATACTATAGTACATCATGGTAAACTATGGTAAATCATGGTAAACTATGGTAAATCATGGTAAACTATGATAAATCATGCTAGAATCAGTAAATCATACTTGAACATGGTATATCATGGTATACTATAGTAAATCATGGTAAACTATGGTAAATCGTGGTAAATCATGGTAAACTATGCTAAATCATGGTAAACTATGGTAAATCATGCTAGAATCAGTAAATCATACTTCAACATGGTAAATCATAGTATACTATAGTAAATCGTGGTAAATCGTGGTAAACTATGGTAAATCATGGTAAACTATGGTAAATCATGCTAGAATCAGTAAATCATACTTGAACATGGTAAATCATGGTATACTATAGTAAATCATGGTAAACTATAGTAAATCGTGGTAAATCATGGTAGAATCATAGTAAATCATACTTGAACATGGTAAATCATGGTATACTATAGTAAATCTGGTAAACTATGGTAAATTGTGGTAAATCATGGTAAACTATGGTAAATCATGGTAAACCATGCTAGCAACATGGTAAAACAAGCTAGCATCATGCTAGCTACATGCTAATCATGCTAACATGATGCTAGCATGATGCTAATAATGCTAGCATGATGCTAACAACATGCTAATAATGCTAGCATGATACTAGCTACATGCTAATCATGCTAGCTTCTTGCTACAAACATGCTAGCAAACATGCTATTCATGTTAGCATCTTGTTAAAAAATGCTAGCATCATGCTAACAACATGCTAATCATGCTAGCTACATTCACGTTAGCTACATTATCATATTAGCATCATGCTAGCAACATGCTAGCATTATGTTAGTCACATGCTTATAATGCTAGCATCATGATCATTTTGTTATAATCTTGCTAAAAACTAGCTAAACGCACTTTAGCAACCAAGTGGTGAGTTTTGCCACTGCAAGCACCACTTCACATTTTCTTCAGGAAATGTACATTCTAGTTCTTCTTTTTATTATTCCACACAAAGTTTGGCGCGTAACTCGTCCCGCACCGTTTGTCACAGATCCATGAATGAGGTGTCAAATCGACCGGCTCATTAAGGAGAGGTGTGCTATGACTTTTATAAGCGATCGGGGGTGCGGTGTTCGCCCCAGGGGCGAAAAAGCGTCCGAAAAATCCCATAGACTTAACATTGCGACAAACTTTGACGAGTCATAACTCTGAGCGACGATTTCGCAGAAACGTGTGATTTGCCACATTTGAAGAGGCTGACAGGCTCTGTAAGAACATACCTCTCAATGGGGTAAAAGTTGCACCCCTGGGGGGCAGGAGATGCCCAAAGTTGCCCCTTTGACTTACTATGGGGAAGGAACGTCCCGTGAAACACACATGCTTTTCCTACTATGGTAAATTGCATAGGGACTTTGTATTGAACGTAGCTCTGGATCACAGTGTCATAGAGACAAGGGGGAGGGCTCATTTTACTCAGACGACCAATCAGTCTCTCAGGATCATTGTGAAGCTATCAAGCCACGCCCTAGCAACCATTTAGAGCCCCTTAGCAACAAGTTCCATAGACTTCCATTGAAAGAGTTCAAAGAGATATCTCCAGACTGAATTGTCATAGAAACATGGGGGTGGTCTCATTTGACTCGGGGCAGCAAACAGCCAATCATGAATCACCTAAACACTTCCAAGCCCCTCCCTAGCAACCATTGTCGAGCACCTTAGCAACCAAAATCCAAAGAGGGATATCTTCCATTCTGAATGTCACAGAGGCATGGGAGTTGGTTTATATCATTCATACTGACAAGAAGCCTTTGGAGTTTCATGATTGGCAGCTGACAAGCCACTCCCTAGCAACCAAACAGAGTACCCTAGCAACCAAAATCCAAAGAGGGTTATCTTCCATTCTGAATGTCGCAGAGGCATGGGAGTTGGTTTATATCATTCATACTGACAAGCAGCCTTTGGAGTTTCATGATTGGCAGCTGACAAGCCACTCCCTAGCAACCAAACAGAGTACCCTAGCAACCAAAATCCAAAGAGGGATATCTTCCATTCTGAATGTCACAGAGGCATGGGAGTTGGTTTATATCATTCATAGTGACAAGAAGCCTTTGGAATTTCATCATTGGCAGCTGCCAAGTAACTCCATAGCAACCAAAAAGAGTACCCTAGCAACCGTTTAGCAAAACGTATATCTCTGCATCAAAACATAGTATAGAGATGGGACTTGGCTCTTTTGACTAAATCATGGTAAACTATGGTAAATCATCCTAGAATCATAGTAAATCATACTAAAACATGGTAAATCATGGTATACTATAGTAAATCATAGTAAACTATGGTAAATCGTGGTAAATCATGGTAAACTATGGTAAATCATGCTAGAATCATAGTAAATCATACTTGAACATGGTAAATCATGGTATACTATAGTAAATCATGGTAAACTATGGTAAATCATGGTAAACTATGGTAAATCATGGTAAACTATGATAAATCATGCTAAAATCAGTAAATCATACTTGAACATGGTATATCATGGTATACTATAGTAAATCATGGTAAACTATGGTAAATCGTGGTAAATCATGGTAAACTATGGTAAATCATGCTAGAATCAGTAAATCATACTTCAACATGGTAAATCATGGTATACTATAGTAAATCATGGTAAACTATGGTAAATCATGGTAAACTATGGTAAATCATGGTAAACTATGATAAATCATGCTAGAATCAGTAAATCATACTTGAACATGGTATATCATGGTATACTATAGTAAATCATGGTAAACTATGGTAAATCGTGGTAAATCATGGTAAACTATGGTAAATCATGCTAGAATCAGTAAATCATACTTCAACATGGTAAATCATGGTATACTATAGTAAATCATGGTAAACTATGGTAAATCGTGGTAAATCATGGTAAACTATGGTAAATCATGGTACACTATGGTAAATCATGCTAGAATCATAGTAAATCATACTTGAACATGGTAAATCATGGTATACTATAGTAAATCATGGTAAACTATGGTAAATCATGGTAAACTATGGTAAATCATGGTAAACTATGATAAATCATGGTAAACTATGGTAAATCATGGTAAACTATGGTAAATCATGGTAAACTATGATAAATCATGCTAAAATCAGTAAATCATACTTGAACATGGTATATCATGGTATACTATAGTAAATCATGGTAAACTTTGGTAAATCGTGGTAAATCATGGTAAACTATGGTAAATCATGGTAAACTATGGTAAATCATGCTAGAATCAGTAAATCATACTTCAACATGGTAAATCATGGTATACTATAGTACATCATGGTAAACTATGGTAAATCATGGTAAACTATGGTAAATCATGGTAAACTATGATAAATCATGCTAGAATCAGTAAATCATACTTGAACATGGTATATCATGGTATACTATAGTAAATCATGGTAAACTATGGTAAATCGTGGTAAATCATGGTAAACTATGCTAAATCATGGTAAACTATGGTAAATCATGCTAGAATCAGTAAATCATACTTCAACATGGTAAATCATAGTATACTATAGTAAATCGTGGTAAATCGTGGTAAACTATGGTAAATCATGGTAAACTATGGTAAATCATGCTAGAATCAGTAAATCATACTTGAACATGGTAAATCATGGTATACTATAGTAAATCATGGTAAACTATAGTAAATCGTGGTAAATCATGGTAGAATCATAGTAAATCATACTTGAACATGGTAAATCATGGTATACTATAGTAAATCTGGTAAACTATGGTAAATTGTGGTAAATCATGGTAAACTATGGTAAATCATGGTAAACCATGCTAGCAACATGGTAAAACAAGCTAGCATCATGCTAGCTACATGCTAATCATGCTAACATGATGCTAGCATGATGCTAATAATGCTAGCATGATGCTAACAACATGCTAATAATGCTAGCATGATACTAGCTACATGCTAATCATGCTAGCTTCTTGCTACAAACATGCTAGCAAACATGCTATTCATGTTAGCATCTTGTTAAAAAATGCTAGCATCATGCTAACAACATGCTAATCATGCTAGCTACATTCACGTTAGCTACATTATCATATTAGCATCATGCTAGCAACATGCTAGCATTATGTTAGTCACATGCTTATAATGCTAGCATCATGATCATTTTGTTATAATCTTGCTAAAAACTAGCTAAACGCACTTTAGCAACCAAGTGGTGAGTTTTGCCACTGCAAGCACCACTTCACATTTTCTTCAGGAAATGTACATTCTAGTTATTATTATTATTATTCTGGACAAAGTTTGGCGCGAAACTCGCCCCGCACCGTTTGTCACAGACCCCTGAGTGAAGTGTCAAATCGACCGGCTCATTGAGGAGAGGTGTGCTATGACTTTTCTAAGCGATCGGGTGTACGATGTTCGCACAGCGGACGAAAAAGCGGCCAAAAAAGTCCCCATTGACTTTACATTGGGCATTCTAAAAAAATTCAAATCCCAACCGACGTTTTCACACACACACCACTCCAAAGGGCCTGACACCCCTGCATCTCTCCCTCTCTCTCTCCCTCAGAGGATTTATATTATCAAGCAGCCAATAAGTAATGGCCTAAAATCTTCATAGCCACACCCTAGCAACCAGTTTCAGCACCCTAGCAACCACTAAGAGCTCCCTAGCAACCACCCTAAACCAAAAAAAAACATTTTTTTACATTTTTTTTATTTTTTAAAGCAATTTTACTCTCGTGGCCTTGCGATATCGCTCCATGCTTGTGCCTATTCGGCCATAGGCACGAGGCCGCAGGCCGAGTGCCGTACAGAAGGCACTTGTTATTAAAGATTTTAAGAACTCTATAAAAACTCCATAGTAACCATATTTGACAACTACCAACCACCTAGTAACACCATAGCAACTAACAAAAACACCTTAGCAACCACCCTGAACACCCTAGCAACGTCTAGAAATGCTCTAGTAACCACCAAAAATCTCTAGCAAGCACCCAGAACACCCTAGCAACTGCCTAGCAACCACCTAGAACACCTAGCAACTGCCTAGCAACCACCCAGAACACATAGCAACCACCCAAAACACCCTAGCAACTGCCTAGCAATGCCCTAGTATCCACCAAGAATAACATAGCAACTGCCTAGCAACACCATAGCAACCACCCAGAACACCCTAGCAACCACCTAGCAACGCCCTAGCAACCACCAAGAATACCCTAGCAACTGCCTAGCAACCACCCAGAACACCTAGCAACTGCCTAGCAAACACCCAGACCACCCTAGCAACTGCCTAGCAACGCCCAAGCATCCACCCAAAATACCATAGCAACTGCCTAGCAACACCATAGCAACCACCCAGAACACCCTAGCAACCACCTAGCAACGCCCTAGCAACCACCCAGAATACCCTAGCAACTGCCTAGCAACACCATAGCAACCACCCAGAACACCCTAGCAACCACCTAGCAACGCCCTAGCAACCACCCAGAATACCCTAGCAACCGCCTAGCAACACCATAGAAACCACCCAGAATACCCTAGCAACTTCCTAGCAACCGCCTAGCAACCACCCAGAATACCCTAGCAACCGCCTAGCAACACCATAGCAACCACCCAGAATACCCTAGCAACCACCTAGCAACACCACAGCAACCACCCAGAATACCCTAGCAACTGCCTAGCAACGCCCTAGCAACCACCCAGAATACCCTAGCAACCGCCTAGCAACACCATAGCAACCACCCAGAATACCCTAGCAACCACCTAGCAACGCCCTAGCAACCACCAAGAATACCCTAGCAACCACCCAGAATACCCTAGCAACCGCCTAGCAACCGCCTAGCAACCACCAAGAATACCCTAGCAACCGCCTAGCAACCACTCAGAATACCCTAGCAACTGCCTAGCAACATCCTAGCAACCACCCAGAATACCCTAGCAACTGCCTAGCAACGCCCTAGCAACCACCCAGAATACCCTAGCAACCGCCTAGCAACACCATAGCAACCACCCAGAACACCCTAGCAACTGCCTAGCAACGCCCTAGCAACCACCAAGAAAACCCTAGCAACCGCCTAGCAACCACCCAGAACACCCTAGCAACCGCCTAGCAACGCCATAGCAACCACTCAGAACACCCTAGCAACTGCCTAGCGACGCCCTAGAAACCACCCAGAACACCCTAGCAACCGCCTAGCAAAGCCCTAGCAACCACACAGAACACCCTAGCAACCACCTGAGCAATATGAATAAGCCATATCTCAGCACCAGAACATCGTACAGACATGTTTGTTGGCTCGTATGCAATCATGTACCACACTCTAGCAACCGAGTGGCGAGTTTTGCCACTGCAAGCACCACTTCACATTTTCTTCAGGAAATGTACATTCTAGTTATTAGTGGTGCTTGCTGAAAGCAAGGCATCACTATTGTTATCCTCCATACTTATTAGTGGTGCTTGCTGAAAGCAAGGCATCACTATTGTTATTGCTCATACTTATTATTATTATTCTTCTTTTTATTATTCCACACAAAGTTTGGCGCGTAACTCGTCCCGCACCGTTTGTCACAGATCCATGAATGAGGTGTCAAATCGACCGGCTCATTAAGGAGAGGTGTGCTATGACTTTTATAAGCGATCGGGGGTGCGGTGTTCGCCCCAGGGGCGAAAAAGCGTCCGAAAAATCCCATAGACTTAACATTGCGACAAACTTTGACGAGTCATAACTCTGAGCGACGATTTCGCAGAAACGTGTGATTTGCCACATTTGAAGAGGCTGACAGGCTCTGTAAGAACATACCTCTCAATGGGGTAAAAGTTGCACCCCTGGGGGGCAGGAGATGCCCAAAGTTGCCCCTTTGACTTACTATGGGGAAGGAACGTCCCGTGAAACACACATGCTTTTCCTACTATGGTAAATTGCATAGGGACTTTGTATTGAACGTAGCTCTGGATCACAGTGTCATAGAGACAAGGGGGAGGGCTCATTTTACTCAGACGACCAATCAGTCTCTCAGGATCATTGTGAAGCTATCAAGCCACGCCCTAGCAACCATTTAGAGCCCCTTAGCAACAAGTTCCATAGACTTCCATTGAAAGAGTTCAAAGAGATATCTCCAGACTGAATTGTCATAGAAACATGGGGGTGGTCTCATTTGACTCGGGGCAGCAAACAGCCAATCATGAATCACCTAAACACTTCCAAGCCCCTCCCTAGCAACCATTGTCGAGCACCTTAGCAACCAAAATCCAAAGAGGGATATCTTCCATTCTGAATGTCACAGAGGCATGGGAGTTGGTTTATATCATTCATACTGACAAGAAGCCTTTGGAGTTTCATGATTGGCAGCTGACAAGCCACTCCCTAGCAACCAAACAGAGTACCCTAGCAACCAAAATCCAAAGAGGGTTATCTTCCATTCTGAATGTCGCAGAGGCATGGGAGTTGGTTTATATCATTCATACTGACAAGCAGCCTTTGGAGTTTCATGATTGGCAGCTGACAAGCCACTCCCTAGCAACCAAACAGAGTACCCTAGCAACCAAAATCCAAAGAGGGATATCTTCCATTCTGAATGTCACAGAGGCATGGGAGTTGGTTTATATCATTCATAGTGACAAGAAGCCTTTGGAATTTCATCATTGGCAGCTGCCAAGTAACTCCATAGCAACCAAAAAGAGTACCCTAGCAACCGTTTAGCAAAACGTATATCTCTGCATCAAAACATAGTATAGAGATGGGACTTGGCTCTTTTGACTAAATCATGGTAAACTATGGTAAATCATCCTAGAATCATAGTAAATCATACTAAAACATGGTAAATCATGGTATACTATAGTAAATCATAGTAAACTATGGTAAATCGTGGTAAATCATGGTAAACTATGGTAAATCATGCTAGAATCATAGTAAATCATACTTGAACATGGTAAATCATGGTATACTATAGTAAATCATGGTAAACTATGGTAAATCATGGTAAACTATGGTAAATCATGGTAAACTATGATAAATCATGCTAAAATCAGTAAATCATACTTGAACATGGTATATCATGGTATACTATAGTAAATCATGGTAAACTATGGTAAATCGTGGTAAATCATGGTAAACTATGGTAAATCATGCTAGAATCAGTAAATCATACTTCAACATGGTAAATCATGGTATACTATAGTAAATCATGGTAAACTATGGTAAATCATGGTAAACTATGGTAAATCATGGTAAACTATGATAAATCATGCTAGAATCAGTAAATCATACTTGAACATGGTATATCATGGTATACTATAGTAAATCATGGTAAACTATGGTAAATCGTGGTAAATCATGGTAAACTATGGTAAATCATGCTAGAATCAGTAAATCATACTTCAACATGGTAAATCATGGTATACTATAGTAAATCATGGTAAACTATGGTAAATCGTGGTAAATCATGGTAAACTATGGTAAATCATGGTACACTATGGTAAATCATGCTAGAATCATAGTAAATCATACTTGAACATGGTAAATCATGGTATACTATAGTAAATCATGGTAAACTATGGTAAATCATGGTAAACTATGGTAAATCATGGTAAACTATGATAAATCATGGTAAACTATGGTAAATCATGGTAAACTATGGTAAATCATGGTAAACTATGATAAATCATGCTAAAATCAGTAAATCATACTTGAACATGGTATATCATGGTATACTATAGTAAATCATGGTAAACTTTGGTAAATCGTGGTAAATCATGGTAAACTATGGTAAATCATGGTAAACTATGGTAAATCATACTTCAACATGGTAAATCATGGTATACTATAGTACATCATGGTAAACTATGGTAAATCATGGTAAACTATGGTAAATCATGGTAAACTATGATAAATCATGCTAGAATCAGTAAATCATACTTGAACATGGTATATCATGGTATACTATAGTAAATCATGGTAAACTATGGTAAATCGTGGTAAATCATGGTAAACTATGCTAAATCATGGTAAACTATGGTAAATCATGCTAGAATCAGTAAATCATACTTCAACATGGTAAATCATAGTATACTATAGTAAATCGTGGTAAATCGTGGTAAACTATGGTAAATCATGGTAAACTATGGTAAATCATGCTAGAATCAGTAAATCATACTTGAACATGGTAAATCATGGTATACTATAGTAAATCATGGTAAACTATAGTAAATCGTGGTAAATCATGGTAGAATCATAGTAAATCATACTTGAACATGGTAAATCATGGTATACTATAGTAAATCTGGTAAACTATGGTAAATTGTGGTAAATCATGGTAAACTATGGTAAATCATGGTAAACCATGCTAGCAACATGGTAAAACAAGCTAGCATCATGCTAGCTACATGCTAATCATGCTAACATGATGCTAGCATGATGCTAATAATGCTAGCATGATGCTAACAACATGCTAATAATGCTAGCATGATACTAGCTACATGCTAATCATGCTAGCTTCTTGCTACAAACATGCTAGCAAACATGCTATTCATGTTAGCATCTTGTTAAAAAATGCTAGCATCATGCTAACAACATGCTAATCATGCTAGCTACATTCACGTTAGCTACATTATCATATTAGCATCATGCTAGCAACATGCTAGCATTATGTTAGTCACATGCTTATAATGCTAGCATCATGATCATTTTGTTATAATCTTGCTAAAAACTAGCTAAACGCACTTTAGCAACCAAGTGGTGAGTTTTGCCACTGCAAGCACCACTTCACATTTTCTTCAGGAAATGTACATTCTAGTTATTATTATTATTTTTATTCTGGACAAAAGTTTGGCGCGTAACTCGCCCCGCACCGTTTGTCACAGACCCCTGAGTGAGGTGCCAAATCGACCGGCTCATTGAGGAGAGGTGTGCTATGACTTTTATAAGCGATCGGGGGTGCGGTGTTCGCCCCAGGGGCGAAAAAGCGGCCAAAAAAGTCCCATTGACTTAACATTGCGACGAACTTTGACCACTCGTAGCTCTGAGCGAGGATTTCGGAGAAAAGTGTGATTTGCCACATTTGAAGAGGCTGACAGGCTCTGTAAGAACATACCTCACAATGGGGTAAAAGTTGCACCCCTGGGGGGCAGGAGCGTCCCAAAGTTGCCCCATTGACTTACTATGGGGAAGGAATGTCCCGTGAAACACACATGCTTTTCCTACTATGGTAAATTGCATAGGGATTTTGTAATGAACTTAGCTCTGGATCACAGTGTCATAGAGACAAGGGGGCGGGCTCATTTTACTCAGACGACCAATCAGTCTCTCAGGATCATTGTGAAGCTATCAAGCCACGCCCTAGCAACCATTTAGAGCACCTTAGCAACAAGTCCCATAGACTTCCATTGAAAGAGTTCAAAGGGATATCTCTGGACTAAATTGTCATAGAAACTTGAGGGTGGTCTCGTTTGACTTGGGGCAGCAAACAGCCAATCATGAATCACCTCAACTCTTCCTAGCCCCTCCCTAGCAACCATTGTCGAGCACCTTAGCAACCAAAATCCTAGAGGGATATCTTCCATTCTGAATGTCACAGAGGCATGGGAGCTGGTTTATACCATACATACTGACAAGCAGCCTTTGGAGTTTCATCATTGGCAGCTGCCAAACCACTCCATAGCAACCAAACAGAGTACCCTAGCAACTATTTAGCAATACCTCTATCTCTGTATCAGAACATTGTATAGAGATGGGGGTTGGTTTATATCATTCATAGTGACAAGAAGCCTTTGGGGTTTCATGATTGGCAGCTGCCAAGCCATTCCCTAGCAACCAAACAGAGTTCCCTAGCAACCGTTTTGCAAGACCTATATCTCTGCATCAGAACATCTTATAGAGATGGGGGTTGGTTTATATCATTAATACTGACAAGAAGCCTTTGCAGTTTCATCATTAGCAGCTGCCAATCAACTCCATAGCAACCAAACAGAGTACCCTAGCAACCAAAATCCAAAGAGGGATATCTTCCATTCTGAATGTCACAGAGGCATGGGAGTTGGATTATATCATTCATAGTGACAAGAAGCCTTTGCAGTTTCATCATTGGCAGCTGCCAAGCCACTCCCTAGCAACCATTGTCGATCACCTTAGCAACCAAAACCATAGAGGGATATCTTCCATTCTGAATGTCACAGAGGCCTGGGAGTTGGTTTATATCTTTCATACTGACAAGCAGACTTTGCAGTTTCATCATTGGCAGCTGTCAAGCAAATCCATAGCAACCAAACAGAGAACCCTAGCAACCAAAATACAAAGAGGGATATCTTCCATTCTGAAAGTCACAGAGGCATGGGAGTTGGTTTATATCATTCATAGTGACAAGAAGCCTTTGCAGTTTCATCATTGGCAACTGTCAAGCAAATCCATAGCAACCAAACAGAGAACCCTAGCAACCAAAATCCAAAGAGGGATATCTTCCATTCTGAATGTCACAGAGGCATGGGAGTTGGTTTATATTATTCACAGTGACAAGAAGCCTTTGCAGTTTCATCATTGGCAGCTGCCAAGCAACTCCATGGCAACCAAAAAGAGTACCCTAGCAACCAAAATCCAAAGAGGGATATCTTCCATTCTGAATGTCACAGAGGCATGGGATTTGGTTTGAATCATTCATACTGACAAGCAGCCTTTGGAGTTTCATGATTGGCAGCTGCCAAGCCACTCCTTAGCAATCAAACAGAGGACCCTAACAACCGTTTATCAAGACCCATGTCTCTGCATCAGAACATCGTATAGAGATGGGGGTTGGCTCTTTTGTTTTGGTTGGGAAACAGTCTGTAACTATCACCATGGTAACTGAATTCACACCCTAGCAACCGTTTAGAGCCACCTAGCAACCATATTGCAACATATAGAAGCAATATTTCAGCTCCACAACATCGTACAGACATGGTTGTTGGCTCGTATGCAATCATGTACAACACCCTAGCAACCGAGTGGCGAGTTTTGCCACTGCAAGCACCACTTCACATTTTCTTCAGGAAATGTACATTCTAGTTATTATTCTTCTACTTCTTTTTATTATTCTGGACAAAAGTTTGGCGCGAAACTCGCCCCGCACCGTTTGTCACAGACCCCTGAGTGAGGGGTCAAATCGACCGGCTCATTGAGGAGAGGTGTGCTATGACTTTTCTAAGCGATCGGGTGTACGATGTTCGCACAGCGGACGAAAAAGCGGCCAAAAAAGTCCCATTGACTTTACATTGGGAGTTCTAAAAATATTTGAATCCCAACCGACGTTTTCACACACACACCACTCCAAAGGGCCTGACACCCCTGCGTCTCTCCCTCTCTCTCTCCCTCAGAGGATTTATATTATCAAGCAGCCAATAAGTTATGGCCCAAAATCTTCATAGCCACACCCTAGCAACCAGTTTCAGCACCCTAGCAACCACTAAGAGCTCCCTAGCAACCACCCTAAACCACAAAAAAACATTTTTTTATTTTTTTAATATTTTTTAAAGCAATTTTACTCTCGTGGCCTTGCGATATCGCTCCATGCTTGAGCCTATTCGGCCATAGGCACGAGGCCGCAGGCCGAGTGCCGTACAGAAGGCACTCGTTATTAAAGATTTTAAGAACTCTATAAAAACTCCATAGTAACCATATTTGACAACTACCAACCACCTAGTAACACCATAGCAACTAACAAAAACACCTTAGCAACCACCCTGAACACCCTTAGCAACGTCTAGAAATGCTCTAGTAACCACAAAAAACTCTAGCAAGCACCCAGGACACCCTAGCAACTGCCTAGCAACCACCTAGAACACCTAGCAACTGCCTAGCAACCACCCAGAACACCTAGCAACCAACCAGAACACCCTAGCAACTGCCTAGCAATGCCCTAGTATCCACCCAGAATACCATAGCAACTGCCTAGCAACACCATAGCAACCACCCAGAACACCCTAGCAACCACCTAGCAACGCCCTAGCAACCACCAAGAATACCCTAGCAACTGCCTAGCAACCACCAAGAATACCCTAGCAACTGCCTAGCAACCACCCAGAACACCTTAGCAACTGCCTAGCAACACCATAGCAACCACCCAGAACACCCTTGCAACCACCTGGCAACAGCATTTTGCTAAAAACATGCTGACAACATGCTAATCAAGCTAGCATCATGCTAGCAACATGCTAATCAAGCTATCATCATGTTAGCAACATGCTAATCATGCTAGCAACATGCTAATCAAGCTAGCATCATGCTAGCAACATGCAAATCATGATAGCATTATGCTACCAACATGCTAATAAAGCTAACATAATGCTAACAACATGCTAATCAAGCTAGCATAATGCTAGCATCATGCTAATCAAGCTAGCATCATGCTAGCAACATGCTAATCACGCTAGCATCATGCTAGCAACATGCTAATCACGCTAGCATTATGCTAGCAACAGGCTAATCAAGCTAGCATCATGCTAGCAACATGCTAATCATGCTAGCAACATGCTAATCAAGCTAGCATAATGCTAGCAACATGCTAATCATGCTAGCATTAGGCTACCAACATGCTAATAAAGCTAGCATCATGCTAACAACATGCTAATCAAGCTAGCATAATGCTAGCATCATGCTAATCAAGCTAGCATCATGCTAATCATGTTAGCATCTAGCTTAAAACATGCTAACAACATGCTAATCATGCTAGCATCTTGTTAAAAGCATGCTAGCAACATGCTAATCATGCTAGCATCATCCAACCAACATGTTAATCATGCTAACAACATGCTAATCCAGCTAGCATCATTCTAACAACATGTTAATCATAGTAAATCATGCTGGAATATGTTAAATCGTAATAAATCATCTTAGAAACATGGTAAATCGTGGTAAATAATGCTAAAATGTGGTATATCATGGTATCACAACATGTCAATTGTGTTAGCATCTGCCCAGTGGCGAATTTTGCCACTGCAAGCACCACTTCACATTTTCTTCAGGAAATGTACATTCTAGTTATTATTCTTATTTTTATTCTGGACAAAGTTTGGCGCGAAACTCGCCCCGCACCGTTTGTCTCAGACCCCTGAGTGAGGTGTCAAATCGACCGGCTCATTAAGGAGAGGTGTGCTATGACTTTTCTAAGCGATCGGGTGTACGATGTTCGCACAGCGGGCAAAAAAGCGGCCAAAAAAGTCCCATTGACTTTACATGGGGAGTTCTAAAAATATTTGAATCCCAACCGACGTTTTCACACACACAGACTCCAAAGGGCCTGACAGCCCTGCGTCTCTCCCTCTCTCTCTCCCTCAGAGGATTTATATTATCAAGCAGCCAATAAGTAATGGCCTAAAATCTTCGTAGCCACACCCTAGCAACCAGTTTCAGCACCCTAGCAACCACTAAGAGCTCCCTAGCAACCACCCTAAACCAAAAAAAAACATTTTTTTATTTTTTTTATATTTTTTAAAGCAATTTTACTCTCGTGGCCTTGCGATATCGCTCCACGCTTGTGCCTATTCGGCCATAGGCACGAGGCCGCAGGCCGAGTGCCGTACAGAAGGCACTCGTTATTAAAGATTTTAAGAACTCTATAAAAACTCCATAGTAACCATATTTGACAACTACCAACCACCTAGTAACACCATAGCAACTAACAAAAACACCTTAGCAACCACCCTGAACACCCTAGCAACGTCTAGAAATGCTCTAGTAACCACAAAAAACTCTAGCAAGCACCCAGAACACCCTAGCAACTGCCTAGCAACCACCTAGAACACCTAGCAACTGCCTAGCAACCACCCAGAACACCTAGCAACCACCCAGAACACCCTAGCAACTGCCTAGCAATGCCCTAGCATCCACCTAGAATACCATAGCAACTGCCTAGCAACACCATAGCAACCACCCAGAACACCCTAGCAACCACCTAGCAACGCCCTAGCAACCACCAAGAATACCCTAGCAACTGCCTAGCAACCACCCAGAACACCTAAGCAACTGCCTAGCAACACCATAGCAACCACCCAGAACACCCTAGCAACCACCTGGCAACAGCATCTTGCTAAAAACATGCTGGCAACATGCTAATCAAGCTAGCATAATGCTAGCAACATGCTAATCAAGCTAGCATTATGCTACCAACATGCTAATAAAGCTAGCATCATGCTAACAACATGCTAATCAAGCTAGCATAATGCTAGCATCATGCTAGCTTGATTAGCATGATGCTAGCATTATGCACAACATGCTAATCATTAGCACAACATGCTAATCATGCTAGCATTATGCTAGCAACATGCTAATCAAGCTAGCATCATGCTAGCAACATGCTAATCATGCTAGCAACATGCTAATCAAGCTAGCATAATGCTAGCAACATGCTAATCATGCTAGCATTATGCTACCAACATGCTAATAAAGCTAGCATCATGCTAACAACATGCTAATCAAGCTAGCATAATGCTAGCATCATGCTAATCAAGCTAGCATCATGCCAGCAACATGCTAATCAAGCTAGCATAATGCTAACAACATGCTAATCATGTTAGCATCTAGCTAAAAACATGAAGCATCTTGTTAAAAGCATGCTAGCAACATGCTAATCATGCTAGCATCATCCAACCAACATGCTAATCATGCTAACAACATGCTAATCCTGCTAGCATCATTCTAAGAACATGTTAATCATAGTAAATCATGCTGGAATGTGGTAAATCGTAATAAATCATCTTAGAAACATGGTAAATCGTGGTAAATAATGCTAAAATGTAGTATATCATGGTATCACAACATTTTAATTGTGTTAGCATCTGCCCAGTGGTGAATTTTGCCACTGCAAGCACCACTTCACATTTTCTTCAGGAAATGTACATTCTAGTTAATGGTGCTTGCCAAAGGCAAGGCATCATTAGTGTTCTCTTGCATACTTATTAGTGGTGCTTGCTGAAAGCAAGGCATCACTATTGTTATTGCTCATACTTATTATTATTATTCTTCTTTTTATTATTCCACACAAAGTTTGGCGCGTAACTCGTCCCGCACCGTTTGTCACAGATCCATGAATGAGGTGTCAAATCGACCGGCTCATTAAGGAGAGGTGTGCTATGACTTTTATAAGCGATCGGGGGTGCGGTGTTCGCCCCAGGGGCGAAAAAGCGTCCGAAAAATCCCATAGACTTAACATTGCGACAAACTTTGACGAGTCATAACTCTGAGCGACGATTTCGCAGAAACGTGTGATTTGCCACATTTGAAGAGGCTGACAGGCTCTGTAAGAACATACCTCTCAATGGGGTAAAAGTTGCACCCCTGGGGGGCAGGAGATGCCCAAAGTTGCCCCTTTGACTTACTATGGGGAAGGAACGTCCCGTGAAACACACATGCTTTTCCTACTATGGTAAATTGCATAGGGACTTTGTATTGAACGTAGCTCTGGATCACAGTGTCATAGAGACAAGGGGGAGGGCTCATTTTACTCAGACGACCAATCAGTCTCTCAGGATCATTGTGAAGCTATCAAGCCACGCCCTAGCAACCATTTAGAGCCCCTTAGCAACAAGTTCCATAGACTTCCATTGAAAGAGTTCAAAGAGATATCTCCAGACTGAATTGTCATAGAAACATGGGGGTGGTCTCATTTGACTCGGGGCAGCAAACAGCCAATCATGAATCACCTAAACACTTCCAAGCCCCTCCCTAGCAACCATTGTCGAGCACCTTAGCAACCAAAATCCAAAGAGGGATATCTTCCATTCTGAATGTCACAGAGGCATGGGAGTTGGTTTATATCATTCATACTGACAAGAAGCCTTTGGAGTTTCATGATTGGCAGCTGACAAGCCACTCCCTAGCAACCAAACAGAGTACCCTAGCAACCAAAATCCAAAGAGGGTTATCTTCCATTCTGAATGTCGCAGAGGCATGGGAGTTGGTTTATATCATTCATACTGACAAGCAGCCTTTGGAGTTTCATGATTGGCAGCTGACAAGCCACTCCCTAGCAACCAAACAGAGTACCCTAGCAACCAAAATCCAAAGAGGGATATCTTCCATTCTGAATGTCACAGAGGCATGGGAGTTGGTTTATATCATTCATAGTGACAAGAAGCCTTTGGAATTTCATCATTGGCAGCTGCCAAGTAACTCCATAGCAACCAAAAAGAGTACCCTAGCAACCGTTTAGCAAAACGTATATCTCTGCATCAAAACATAGTATAGAGATGGGACTTGGCTCTTTTGACTAAATCATGGTAAACTATGGTAAATCATCCTAGAATCATAGTAAATCATACTAAAACATGGTAAATCATGGTATACTATAGTAAATCATAGTAAACTATGGTAAATCGTGGTAAATCATGGTAAACTATGGTAAATCATGCTAGAATCATAGTAAATCATACTTGAACATGGTAAATCATGGTATACTATAGTAAATCATGGTAAACTATGGTAAATCATGGTAAACTATGGTAAATCATGGTAAACTATGATAAATCATGCTAAAATCAGTAAATCATACTTGAACATGGTATATCATGGTATACTATAGTAAATCATGGTAAACTATGGTAAATCGTGGTAAATCATGGTAAACTATGGTAAATCATGCTAGAATCAGTAAATCATACTTCAACATGGTAAATCATGGTATACTATAGTAAATCATGGTAAACTATGGTAAATCATGGTAAACTATGGTAAATCATGGTAAACTATGATAAATCATGCTAGAATCAGTAAATCATACTTGAACATGGTATATCATGGTATACTATAGTAAATCATGGTAAACTATGGTAAATCGTGGTAAATCATGGTAAACTATGGTAAATCATGCTAGAATCAGTAAATCATACTTCAACATGGTAAATCATGGTATACTATAGTAAATCATGGTAAACTATGGTAAATCGTGGTAAATCATGGTAAACTATGGTAAATCATGGTACACTATGGTAAATCATGCTAGAATCATAGTAAATCATACTTGAACATGGTAAATCATGGTATACTATAGTAAATCATGGTAAACTATGGTAAATCATGGTAAACTATGGTAAATCATGGTAAACTATGATAAATCATGGTAAACTATGGTAAATCATGGTAAACTATGGTAAATCATGGTAAACTATGATAAATCATGCTAAAATCAGTAAATCATACTTGAACATGGTATATCATGGTATACTATAGTAAATCATGGTAAACTTTGGTAAATCGTGGTAAATCATGGTAAACTATGGTAAATCATGGTAAACTATGGTAAATCATACTTCAACATGGTAAATCATGGTATACTATAGTACATCATGGTAAACTATGGTAAATCATGGTAAACTATGGTAAATCATGGTAAACTATGATAAATCATGCTAGAATCAGTAAATCATACTTGAACATGGTATATCATGGTATACTATAGTAAATCATGGTAAACTATGGTAAATCGTGGTAAATCATGGTAAACTATGCTAAATCATGGTAAACTATGGTAAATCATGCTAGAATCAGTAAATCATACTTCAACATGGTAAATCATAGTATACTATAGTAAATCGTGGTAAATCGTGGTAAACTATGGTAAATCATGGTAAACTATGGTAAATCATGCTAGAATCAGTAAATCATACTTGAACATGGTAAATCATGGTATACTATAGTAAATCATGGTAAACTATAGTAAATCGTGGTAAATCATGGTAGAATCATAGTAAATCATACTTGAACATGGTAAATCATGGTATACTATAGTAAATCTGGTAAACTATGGTAAATTGTGGTAAATCATGGTAAACTATGGTAAATCATGGTAAACCATGCTAGCAACATGGTAAAACAAGCTAGCATCATGCTAGCTACATGCTAATCATGCTAACATGATGCTAGCATGATGCTAATAATGCTAGCATGATGCTAACAACATGCTAATAATGCTAGCATGATACTAGCTACATGCTAATCATGCTAGCTTCTTGCTACAAACATGCTAGCAAACATGCTATTCATGTTAGCATCTTGTTAAAAAATGCTAGCATCATGCTAACAACATGCTAATCATGCTAGCTACATTCACGTTAGCTACATTATCATATTAGCATCATGCTAGCAACATGCTAGCATTATGTTAGTCACATGCTTATAATGCTAGCATCATGATCATTTTGTTATAATCTTGCTAAAAACTAGCTAAACGCACTTTAGCAACCAAGTGGTGAGTTTTGCCACTGCAAGCACCACTTCACATTTTCTTCAGGAAATGTACATTCTAGTTATTATTATTCTTATTTTTATTCTGGACAAAGTTTGGCGCGTAACTCGCCCCGCACCGTTTGTCTCAGACCCATGAATGAGGTGTCAAATCGACTGGCTCATTAAGGAGAGGTGTGCTATGACTTTTATAAGCGATCGGGGGTGCGGTGTTCACCCCAGGGGCGAAAAAGCGGCCAAAAAAGTCCCATTGACTTAACATTGCGACGAACTTTGACCACACGTAGCTCTGAGCGAGGATTTCGCAGAAACGTGTGATTTGCCACATTTGAAGAGGCTGACAGGCTCTGTAAGAACATACCTCACAATGGGCTAAAAGTTGCACCCCTGGGGGGCAGGAGATGCCCAAAGTTGCCCCATTGACTTACTATGGGGAAGGAACGTCCCGTGAAACACACATGCTTTTCCTACTATGGTAAATTGCATAGGGACTTTGTATTGAACGTAGCTCTGGATCACAGTGTCATAGAGACAAGGGGGAGGGCTCATTTTACTCAGACGACCAATCAGTCTCTCAAGATCATTGTGAAGCTATAAAGCCACGCCCTGGCAACCATTTAGAGCCCCTTAGCAACAAGTTCCATAGACTTCCATTGAAAGAGTTCAAAGAGATATCTCCAGACTGAATTGTCATAGAAACATGGGGGTGGTCTCATTTGACTCGGCGCAGCAAACAGCCAATCATGAATCACCTCAACACTTCCAAGCCCCTCCCTAGCAACCATTGTCGAGCACCTTAGCAACCAAAATCCAAAGAGGGATATCTTCCATTCTGAATGTCACAGAGGCATGGGAGTTGGTCTATATCATTCATAGTGACAAGAAACCTTTGGAGTTTCATCATTGGCAGCTGACAAGCCACTCCCTAGCAACCAAACAGAGTACCCTAGCAACCAAAATCCAAAGAGGGATATCTTCCATTCTGAATGTCGCAGAGGCATGGGAGTTGGTTTATATCATTCATAGTGACAAGAAGCCTTTGGAGTTTCATGATTGGCAGCTGACAAGCCACTCCATAGCAACCAAACAGAGTACCCTAGCAACCAAAATCCAAAGAGGGATATCTTCCATTCTGAATGTCACAGAGGCATGGGAGTTGGTTTATTTCATTCATACTGACAAGAAGCCTTTGGAGTTTCATGATTGGCAGCTGACAAGCCACTCCCTAGCAACCAAACAGAGTACCCTAGCAACCAAAATCCAAAGAGGGATATCTTCCATTCTGAATGTCACAGAGGCATGGGAGTTGGTTTATATCATTCATACTGACAAGAAGCCTTTGGAAAGTCATCATTGGCAGCTGCCAAACCACTCCATAGCAACAAAACAGAGTACCCTAGCAACCAAAATCCAAAGAGGGATATCTTCCATTCTGAATGTCACAGAGGCATGGGAGTTGGTTTATATCATTCATACTGACAAGAAGCCTTTGGAGTTTCATCATTGGCAGCTGCCAAACCACTCCATAGCAACCAAACAGAGTACCCTAGCAACCAAAATCCAAAGAGGCATATCTTCCATTCTGAATGTCACAGAGGCATGGGAGTTGGTTTATATCATTCATATTGACAAGCAGCCTTTGTGTTTCATGATTGGCAGCTGCCAAGACACTCCCTAGCAACCAAACAGAGTACCCTAGCAAACAAAATCCAAAGAGGGATATCTTCCATTCTGAATGTCACAGAGGCATGGGAGTTGGATTATATCATTCATAGTGACAAGAAGCCTTTGGAATTGCATCATTGGCAGCTGCCAAGTAACTCCATAGCAACCAAACAGAGTACCCTAGCAACCAAAATACAAAGAGGCATATCTTCCATTCTGAATGTCACAGAGGCATGGGAGTTGGATTATATCATTCATACTGACAAGCAGCCTTTGGAGTTTCATGATTGCCAGCTGCCAAGCCACTCCCTAGCAACTAAATAGAGTACACTAGCAACCAAAATCCAAAGAGGGATATCTTCCATTCTGTATTTCACAGAGGCATGGGAGTTGGATTATATCATTCATACTGACAAGCAGCCTTTGGAGTTTCATGATTGGCAGCTGCCAAGCTACTCCCTAGGAACCAAACAGAGTACCCTAGCAACCGTTTAGCAAAACGTATATCTCTGCATCAGAACATCGTATAGAGATGGGAGTTGGTTTATATCATTCATACTGACAAGAAGCCTTTGCAGTTTCATCATTAGCAGCTGCCAAGCAACTCCATAGCAACCAAACAGAGTACCCTAGCAACCATTTTACAAGACCTACATCTCTGCATCAGAATATTGTATAGAGATGGGGGTTGGCTCATTAGTTTCAGTTGTAAAACAGTCTGTAAATATCACCATGGTAACTGTGTATTCACACCCTAGCAACCATTTAGAGCCACCTAGCAACCATATTGCAACATATAGAAGCAATATTTCAGCCCCACAATATCGTACAGACATGGTTGTTGGCTCGTATGCAATCATGTACCACACTCTAGCAACCGAGTGGCGAGTTTTGCCACTGCAAGCACCACTTCACATTTTCTTCAGGAAATGTACATTCTAGTTCTTCTTATTATTATTCCACACAAAGTTTGGCGCGTAACTCGCCCCGCACCGTTTGTCACAGACCCATGAATGAGGTGTCAAATCGACCGGCTCATTAAGGAGAGGTGTGCTATGACTTTTACAAGCGATCGGGGGTGCGGTGTTCGCCCCAGGGGCGAAAAAGCGGCCAAAAAAGTCCCATTGACTTAACATTGCGATGAACTTTGACCACACGTAGCTCTGAGCGAGGATTTCGCAGAAACGTGTGATTTGCCACATTTGAAGAGGCTGACAGGCTCTGTAAGAACATACCTCACAATGGGGTAAAAGTTGCACCCCTGGGGGGCAGGAGATGCCCAAAGTTGCCCCATTGACTTACTATGGGGAAGGAACGTCCCGTGAAACACACATGCTTTTCCTACTATGGTAAATTGCATAGGGACTTTGTATTGAACGTAGCTCTGGATCACAGTGTCATAGAGACAAGGGGGAGGGCTCATTTTACTCAGACGACCAATCAGTCTTTCAGGATCATTATGAAGCTATCAAGCCACGCCCTAGCAACCATTTAGAGCCCCTTAGCAACAAGTTCCTTAGACTTCCATTGAAAGAGTTCAAAGAGATATCTCCAGAATGAATTGTCATAGAAACATGGGGGTGGTCTCATTTGACTCGGGGCAGCAAACAGCCAATCATGAATCACCTCAACACTTCCAAGCCCCTCCCAAGCAACCATTGTCGAGCACCTTAGCAACCAAAATCCAAAGAGGGATATCTTCCATTCTGAATGTCACAGAGGCATGGGAGTTGGTTTATATCATTCATACTGACAAGAAGCCTTTGGAATTTCATCATTGGCAGCTGCCAAGTAACTCCATAGCAACCAAACAGAGTACCCTAGCAACCAAAATCCAAAGAGGCATATCTTCCATTCTGAATGTCACAGAGACATGGGAGTTGGTTTATATCATTCATACTGACAAAAAGCCTTTGGAGTTTCATGATTGGCAGCTGACAAGCCACTCCATAGCAACCAAACAGAGTACCCTAGCAACCAAAATCCAAAGAGGGATATCTTCCATTCTGAATGTCACAGAGGCATGGGAGTTGGTTTATTTCATTCATACTGACAAGAAGCCTTTGGAGTTTCATGATTGGCAGCTGACAAGCCACTCCCTAGCAACCAAACAGAGTACCCTAGCAACCAAAATCCAAAGAGGGATATCTTCCATTCTGAATGTCACAGAGGCATGGGAGTTGGTTTATATCATTCATACTGACAAGAAGCCTTTGGAAAGTCATCATTGGCAGCTGCCAAACCACTCCATAGCAACAAAACAGAGTACCCTAGCAACCAAAATCCAAAGAGGGATATCTTCCATTCTGAATGTCACAGAGGCATGGGAGTTGGTTTATATCATTCATACTGACAAGAAGCCTTTGGAGTTTCATCATTGGCAGCTGCCAAACCACTCCATAGCAACCAAACAGAGTACCCTAGCAACCAAAATCCAAAGAGGCATATCTTCCATTCTGAATGTCACAGAGGCATGGGAGTTGGTTTATATCATTCATATTGACAAGCAGCCTTTGTGTTTCATGATTGGCAGCTGCCAAGACACTCCCTAGCAACCAAACAGAGTACCCTAGCAAACAAAATCCAAAGAGGGATATCTTCCATTCTGAATGTCACAGAGGCATGGGAGTTGGATTATATCATTCATAGTGACAAGAAGCCTTTGGAATTGCATCATTGGCAGCTGCCAAGTAACTCCATAGCAACCAAACAGAGTACCCTAGCAACCAAAATACAAAGAGGCATATCTTCCATTCTGAATGTCACAGAGGCATGGGAGTTGGATTATATCATTCATACTGACAAGCAGCCTTTGGAGTTTCATGATTGCCAGCTGCCAAGCCACTCCCTAGCAACTAAATAGAGTACACTAGCAACCAAAATCCAAAGAGGGATATCTTCCATTCTGTATTTCACAGAGGCATGGGAGTTGGATTATATCATTCATACTGACAAGCAGCCTTTGGAGTTTCATGATTGGCAGCTGCCAAGCTACTCCCTAGGAACCAAACAGAGTACCCTAGCAACCGTTTAGCAAAACGTATATCTCTGCATCAGAACATCGTATAGAGATGGGAGTTGGTTTATATCATTCATACTGACAAGAAGCCTTTGCAGTTTCATCATTAGCAGCTGCCAAGCAACTCCATAGCAACCAAACAGAGTACCCTAGCAACCATTTTACAAGACCTACATCTCTGCATCAGAATATTGTATAGAGATGGGGGTTGGCTCATTAGTTTCAGTTGTAAAACAGTCTGTAAATATCACCATGGTAACTGTGTATTCACACCCTAGCAACCATTTAGAGCCACCTAGCAACCATATTGCAACATATAGAAGCCATATTTCAGCTCCACAACATCGTACAAACATGGTTGTTGGCTCGTATGCAATCATGTACAACACCCTAGCAACCGAGTGGCGAGTTTTGCCACTGCAAGCACCACTTCACATTTTCTTCAGGAAATGTACATTCTAGTTATTCTTCTTATTATTCTGGACAAAGTTTGGCGCGTAACTCGCCCCGCACCGTTTGTCTCAGACCCCTGAGTGAGGTGTCAAATCGACCGGCTCATTGAGGAGAGGTGTGGTATGACTTTTATAAGCGATCGGGGGTGCGGTGTTCACCCCAGGGGCGAAAAAGCGGCCAAAAAAGTCCCATTGACTTAACATTGCGACGAACTTTGACCACACGTAGCTCTGAGCGAGGATTTCGCAGTAACGTGTGATTTGCCACATTTGAAGAGGCTGACAGGCTCTGTAAGAACATACCTCACAATGGGGTAAAAGTTGCACCCCTGGGGGGCAGGAGATGCCCAAAGTTGCCCCATTGACTTACTATGGGGAAGGAACGTCCTGTGAAACACACATGCTTTTCCTACTATGGTAAATTGCATAGGGACTTTGTATTGAACATAGCTCTGGATCACAGTGTCATAGAGACAAGGGGGAGGGCTCATTTTACTCAGATGACCAATCAGTCTCTCAGGATCATTGTGAAGCTATCAAGCCACGCCCTAGCAACCATTTAGAGCCCCTTAGCAACAAGTTCCATAGACTTCCATTGAAAGAGTTCAAAGAGATATCTCCGGACTGAATTGTCATAGAAACATGGGGGTGGTCTCATTTGACTCGGGGCAGCAAACAGCCCCTCCCTAGCAACCATTGTCGAGCACCTTAGCAACCAAAATCCAAAGAGGGATATCTTCCATTCTGAATGTCACAGAGGCATGGGAGTTGGTTTATATCATTCATAGTGACAAGAAGCCTTTGGAGTTTCATGATTGGCAGCTGACAAGCCACTCCCTAGCAACCAAACAGAGTACCCTAGCAACCAAAATCCAAAGAGGGATATCTTCCATTCTGAATGTCGCAGAGGCATGGGAGTTGGTTTATATCATTCATAGTGACAAGAAGCCTTTGGAGTTTCATGATTGGGAGCTGACAAGCCACTCCTTAGCAACCAAACAGAGTACCCTAGCAACCAAAATCCAAAGAGGCATATCTTCCATTCTGAATGTCGCAGAGGCATGGGAGTTGGTTTATATCATTCATAGTGACAAGAAGCCTTTGGAGTTTCATCATTGGCAGCTGCCAAGCCACTCGCTAGCAACCAAATAGAGTACCCTAGCAACCGTTTAGCAAAATGTATATCTCTGCATCAGAACATCGTATAGAGATGGGGGTTGGCTCATTAGTTTCAGTTGGAAAACAGTCTGTAAATATCACCATGGTAACTGTGTATTCACACCCTAGCAACCATTTAGAGCCACCTAGCAACCATATTGCAACATATAGAAGCCATATTTCAGCTCCACAACATCATACAGACATGGTTGTTGGCTCGTATGCAATCATGTACAACACCCTAGCAACCGAGTGTCGAGTTTTGCCACTGCAAGCACCACTTCACATTTTCTTCAGGAAATGTACATTCTAGTTATTATTATTCTTCTGACCCAAAATTTTCTGACACTAACTCCTCCTAGAGCTTTAACTCTACAAACTCCAAACTCGGGTCAGACTTTCAGACTGTTCTGACTTGGTGTGCTATATCTTTTCAGACTGATTTGACTTTCAGTTTTCTTAAAAATTAATATTAAAAACCATAAAAATCCCATAGACTTACATGGCAGACTGCTCAAATTGAGCCAAGACTACGGTGGCCCATTAGTGTACAAGCCAAAAACTCAAATCTAAACTCCTTGAAGCCCTAGACTCAATTAAACTACCATTCAATGACCTAATAAACTTCTATCTATCTATCTATCTATCTATCTATCTATCTA
Source organism: Abramis brama (assembly GCF_963993115.1). Lineage (NCBI taxonomy): Eukaryota > Metazoa > Chordata > Actinopteri > Cypriniformes > Leuciscidae > Abramis > Abramis brama. The sequence continues at coordinate 644 of NW_028156020.1, read as the reverse complement.
TCTATCTATCTATCTATCTATCTATCTATCTATCTATCTATCTATCTATCTATCTTTCTTTCTAACTAACTTATCTATCTTTCTTTCTTTCTAACTAATCTATCTATCTTTCTAACTTGTCTATCTTTCTTTCTTTCTAACTAATCTATCTATCTTTCTAACTAACTTATCTATCTTTCTTTCTTTCTAACTAATCTATCTAGCTTTCTAACTAACTTATATATCTTTCTTTCTAACTAATCTATCTATCTTTCTAACTAACTTATCTTTAACCTATCTAACTTATCTTAACTAACCTATCTTTTTTTCTTTCTTTCTTTCTAATCTATCTTTCTAACTAACTTATCTATCTATCTATCTATCTATCTATCTATCTATCTATCTATCTAATCTTTCTTTCTAACTAACTTATCTATCTTTCTTTCTTTTTAACTAATCTATCTTTCTAACTAACTTGTCTTTCTTTTTAACTAATATATCTATCTTTCTAACTAACTTTCTTTCTAACTAACTTATCTATCTTTCTTTCTTTTTAACTAATCTATCTTTCTTTCTTTCTAACTAATCTATCTATCTTTCTAACTTGTCTATCTTTCTTTCTTTCTAACTAATCTATCTTTCTAACTAACTTATCTATCTTTCTT